>NC_081181.1:81307251-81463847 GCF_029867415.1 Vicia villosa | reverse complement strand
GATTGGTTAGAATAATTAAAAAGCAAATATATAAATATATACTAATTAATTATGCAAAATATTGAAATTTTAAAGAAAAATAAAATATTTTTATTTCATAAAATAATATATTATTTTAGAAGTCTAAAAATATTTTTTGTGTATTTTTTGGATTTTTAAAACTATTTTTAATTAATTTAACAGAGAAATTAAAATAAAATAGAAAATAAAATAGAAAATAAAAGGATACTGATCCTGTGTGGTTTGATTGGGGGAGTATGATGTGCACGCGCGTTCTGAAGCGTTGGATGAGCTGTTAAGCAAGATCAGGTGGTCCAGAAATTGAGGCACGTGGTATACGTTACACCTGCAAAACACTGGATTAGTGGAAAGTTTAAAAAAGTACACGCGCTGCTGAACCAATAGGAGGAAGACACGTCTTCGTCTTCAACCTTCAGACAAGGCCTTTAACAGCGCTTTTGTAAAAAAGCGCTATAGTAAGTGAGCCCTAATTCTGCAAAATAACGAATAGGGGTAAACAAGCAAATAAATTTGGCGCGATGGTACCATTCAACTCGTTTTGTCCATACGAAGCTAATGGTACTATTTAGAACCTCTAATTTTGCCTAATTTGGAAAGCCCTAATTTTGAAGCTATGAACCCTAAAATGGTAGTTTCGTTTATACGTGTTCAAACTTCAATTAAGTTTCCAGAAATGATCTACACCTCAAACCAAACTTAATAGTATGTCTACATCTTGTTAAGCATGTGTGAATAACCAGATACGAATTGATTTTAGTTTGAACAAATTTGGACCTGTATAGCTCGATTCAGTGAGCTTCAAGGCTTGTAACTGATTGGGATAGTTTCAGTGATGTTCAAGGAAGGTGTCTGAATGCTTAGTTTGTATTGAAATGGACTGAAATTACAAATTCGAATTTGAATTTTCTTTGAAACTTTTCAAGTGATTACAAGTGTGTATGAGCTAAGCTTTGCTTCTGAACTTGCCCCCTATCTGTTACTGAACTATGATAGCTTATTTATAAGCATTGAGTGCTTAGAATTGAAGCTAATATGCAACTAGTTGCCTTTGTTGAAATCTTGCATTTTTTAATATTAAAAAAGCTTTGAATTCTTGACCAAGTCCCCTTGCCTTCAATGCACCTGCCTTGCTCTTCAATTCTCTGCAGAAAGGTAGAGATTCCTTGGGTGAGTCATGCTTGGAAGTTAAGCTACCATTTATCCATCCATTTTTCTTTTAATTTAATCTTAAAATAAGACAAAATTATGCCAAAAATGGATAAAAAAAGGTGTGGGCTTAGTCTTGGTCGTGGGAGGCCCATATCATCATGGAAATGATGTTTGAATGCTGAAAACTTGGCCCCATTTGGAAAAAATACATTTTTGAGCAATGTTGATTTCATGCATTTTCCCAAAATTTAGCCAACTTCAACAAGGTGTAAATCCTTCAATTTTTGTCATATGAAGGAGATCTTGAACTTTTTAGAAACCTCAAAGAGTCCTCTAACCAATGTCTTTGGTCTCATGTCAAAATGATTTTTGATGCTCCTTGTGTGTCCTTTTGAAAAAAGTGTCTTTTTGTTGACTTTGAAAATGACCTGTAATGTCTTTGATCATATTTTTCAAATGGTGAATCCAATGACCATGGGATCAATAGCATTTGAAATATAATTGAATTTCCTTCAAGATGAGCTTTGGTTTGAATTTTTTGGATGAAGGATGAGAGAGTTATGATCAGTCAAAGTTGAGTTGACTTTTCAGGCAAAAACCCTAATTTTGAATCTTAGAGTTTTGTTGATTTTTGATCTTTCCTTGATGAATTATGATCATCCAATGATCAAATGATGAATCCTTTGACAAAATATGGACTTTGACAAAAAAATTCATTTTTGACTGTCTGTTGACTTTTTTGGTCAAACGGGTCGTCTGTTGACTGTTTGAGCTGCTGACGGTGCGTCTGAGTGAATTGAAGTTTGAAAATTTGTATGATGGTACTTTGAGATATATGGATGTGTATGAAATCCATTTGAGCTCTCAAAAACTTGTTGCTCCTGTAAAAACAAGAAAAACCCTGATTAGGGACTGTTTGTGTAGGAGACAGTTAAACGTACCAGATTTTTGTGCAGTGTTGAGTTTCTGCTAATCGCGTGATATTCAGAAGACTTCTAGCACAAAAGATCTTGGAATTTTGAATTGTGAAAGATTGATTTGATTGATGGTACAAAACACTGAGAATTGTACTGCCAGCAGTTTGGCTGTCGACTGACTGTTCAGGTAGCAGTTAGAGTGAAAAATCAACAGTCAAAGTTAATTTTCTTTTTTTTTGTTGTTTTTGTTTTATGTTTTATGTGAAAAATGAAAGTTTATTTACATGACCTGTTAAAAACATAGACATAATAAATAACTAATATTTACTGTTACCAGTACAGTCTGAGTTTCCTGATTCTGCGCCTGCAAAAAGATTTAACTCTGTACCAATTGTGTCAGTACTATTTATCTGTAAATAAATAAATAGCATGTGTGAAGTAATAAACAGTATTTGGCGTTTGCGTAAGAATAAATTCAACTGCAAGCCAAATTACTGTATAAGAAAAATTCTAAAAACTAAGTGTTTCATATGTCAGGATATTTGTTGAAATAAAAATCCATGATTATATGAGACTCTTAATTTTCAGTTTGGAGTTTTCTTGAAAAAAGATGCGGGCAAATTTTGGGGTATAACAGCTGTTCAACTCAAAGCTCAGAAAATTCATCTTCATCAAAGCTCACTACATTGCTGTTGTAATATATTAGTGAGATTAAGCTTAAACGTTAAGAGAAATATCACTGTTGTGATTATAGCTTTTCAGAAGCATTTGTAATACTCTTAGAATTGATTACATTAATTTGTAAGTAACTAGAGTGATCAAGTGTTGATCAGGATACTCTAGGAAGTCTTAGCTAGTGTCTAAGCAGTTGTAATTAGAGTGATCACGTGGTGGTCAGGATACTCTAAGAAAGTCTTAGCTTGTGTCTAAGCATTTGTTCCTAGAGTGATCAGGTTGTGATCAGGATACTCTAGAAGACTTAGTCGCGGACT
This sequence comes from Vicia villosa, assembly GCF_029867415.1. NCBI lineage: Eukaryota > Viridiplantae > Streptophyta > Magnoliopsida > Fabales > Fabaceae > Vicia > Vicia villosa. The sequence goes on along the minus strand of NC_081181.1, from coordinate 81,460,768 downwards.
AAGTGGAAAACCATTGTAATCTGTTGCGATTAGTGGATTAAATCCTCGGGTGAGGTAAATCACTCCGTGGGGGTGGACTGGAGTAGTTTAGTTAACAATGAACCAGGATAAAAATAACTGTGCAAATTGTTTTTATCGTTCAAGTTTTTAGACTACACTTATTCAAACCCCCCCTTTTCTAAGTGTTTTTCTATCCTTCAATTGGCATCAGAGTGCCGGTTCTAAGGTGCAAGCACTTAACCGTGTTTAGAAAAGATTCAGGAAGAGAAAAACGCTTCAGTAAAAGATGGCTGGTGAAATTCCAACAGATCCACCTGCATCTACATCTGGCTCTGCTGAGCAATACAATGGTAACAATGGTTATACTAGACCACCAGTATTTGACGGTGAAAACTTTGAATACTGGAAAGATAATCTGGAAAGTTACTTTCTTGGTCTAGATGGTGAACTATGGGATCTTCTGATGGATGGTTACAAACATCCAGTGAAAGCTAGTGACGTAAAGCTTACGAGGCAAGAAATGGATGATGATCAGAAGAAGCTTTTCAAGAATCATCATAAATGTAGGACTGTTTTGTAGAATGCTATCTCTCATGCTGAGTATGAGAAGATATCTAACAGGGAAACTGCCTATGATATATATGAGTCATTGAAAATGACCCATGAGGGAAATGCTCAAGTCAAGGAGACTAAAGCTCTGGCTCTAATCCAGAAATTTGAAGCCTTCAAGATGGAGGATGATGAAAACATTGAGAAGATGTTCTCAAGATTTCAAACGCTAACTGCTGGATTAAGAGTTCTGGATAAAGGCTACACCAAGGCTGGTCATGTAAAGAAGATTATCAGAAGCTTACCCAGAAGATGGGGTCCAATGGTAACTGCATTCAAGATTGCCAAGAATCTGAATGAAGTTTCTTTGGAAGAGCTTATCAGTGCCTTGAGAAGCCATGAAATAGAGCTGGATGCAAACGAGCCTCAGAAGAAAGGTAAGTCTATTGCATTAAAATCTAATGTTAAAAAATGCACTAACGCTTTTTAGGCTAGAGAAGAAGATCCTGAAGAATCAGAATCTGAAGAAGAAGAAGATGAACTGTCCATGATCTCCAGAAGGGTAAACCAACTCTGGAAGAGCAAGCAAAGGAAGTTCAGAGGCTTCAGAAGTTCAAAGAGATTTGAACGTGGAGAATCTTCTGGTGACAGAAGATCTGACAAGAAGAAGGTTGTCTGCTATGAGTGCAATGAGCCTGGACATTACAAGAACGAGTGTCCAAAACTTCAGAAGGAGAATCCCAAAAAGAAGTTTCATAAGAAGAAAGGTCTTATGGCAACATGGGATGATTCTGAATCAGAATCAGACTCTGAAGGAGAACAAGCCAACTTCGCGCTGATGGCTACAGAAGATGATGGATCAGAATCTACATCAGAATCAGATTCTGAAGAGGTATTTTCTGAACTATCTAGAGAAGAGTTAGTTTCCAGTTTAACAGAACTTCTGGAACTCAAGGCTCATCTTAGTATCAAATACAAAAAGCTGAAGAAGCAGTTTGAATTTGAAACTAAAAAGCTGGAAGTGGAAAATTTTGAACTGAAGGAAAAAGTTTTAAATCTATCCAAAGATAGTGGATCTCCTTCTGAAACAGAAAAATCCATTCCTAGCATGAATCATATTCTAAAAGAATATAACTCGAGCTTCAAAAAGTTCTTATCTAGAAGTATTGGCAGAAGTCATCTTGCTTCTATGATATATGGTGTTTCTGGAAACAGGAGGTTTAGTTTTGGCTATGAGGGTGATACCTCACATAAATTTGAACCTGTTGATGATCTGAAGATCACATACAAGCCATTGTATGATCAGTTCAAATATGGCCATGCTCATGATATTAGGCTCACTTCAGATACACAGAAGTTTTACACTGTTCACACCAAGAAGCATGTGACACATCCTAAGAAATATCATGCTGACAAACCTAAAGAATATCATGCTGTTCCTCCTGTTAAATATTTTGTTAAACCCAAGTTCAATCAGAACTTGAGGAGAACTAACAAGAAAGGACCCAAGAAATTGTGGGTACCTAAGGAGAAGATAATTTCTGTTGCAGATATCCTTGGCGGCAAAGAGGACAAAAAGCAAAATGTCATGGTACCTGGACTCTGGGTGCTCGCGACACATGACGGGAAGAAGGTCTACATTCCAAGACCTGGTGCTTAAACCAGGTGGAGAAGTCAAGTTTGGAGGAGATCAGAAGGGCAAAATCATTGGCTCTGGAACCATAAGTCTTGGCTACAGAGTATACAATACTGAAACATTGATTGTAGAAGAATCAATCAATATCAGGTATGATGATAAGCTTGGTCTTGAAAAACCAAAGCAGTTTGAGAATTTTGCAGATTTTGATATTGATATATCATAAGTAGTAGAACCAAGAAGCAAAGCTGCAGAAGCTGGCAGTCTCAGAAGCAATGGATCAGAAGATCAAGTTGCTGCATCTTTAGAGAATCTCAGGATTTCTGAAGAGCCAACAGTCAGAAGATCACCTAGACTTGCTTCAGCTCATTCAGAAGATGTGATCCTTGGAAAGAAAGATGATCCTATCAGAACCAGATCATTTCTTAAGAATGACAATCAGAAGCAGTGATCAGAATCAGAAGGCGTAAAGTCTATTAAAAAAATTTACAGCTGTCATCTATTATCTGATGGTGAACACGTGTATGTACGGTTAGTACAAAGCGTGTAGTTGAAAAGACGCCGACCTAGGTAACTGTGTTAAATCATTTCATTTACCACGTTCTCTCACCTAACGTCACTTATCATTTAATGTAAATTGATTTCTCTTGATTCTGTAACTGTTCATTTTCTAATCTTATTGCATTTTTTTAATCCGTCTCTATATATTCTTTTCAAATCATCTCATATATCTTTTTCGCTCCCTGTCTCTCTTTCTTCTTCTTGCATACTCTCTTTTGAAAACTTCTTAGTCACTTCTAAAACCCCCCCTTTCTAAAACCCTAACCGAAAACCCAGAATTTGTTCTTCCTAGTTGTTCATTCTGTTTCAATGGCTGCTTCTTCATCTCAAAATGTTGGTTCATCTATTCCTCTCCATATTCAAGATGAAGAAAATCAGGAACTCACTCCAGTCGTTGTGCTCCATTCCTAAGGATAAATTAGAAGTTCTATGTGAACTCATGGTTGATTTTGATAACATTGAAGAACACCAATTTCATCTCAAAGAAGATATAATTTTTCAAGGATGGACTTCGTTGTTCGCTGAGTTCTGTGGACCAGTCTACCCAGATCTTGTCAAGGAATTCTGGGTACATGCAGTTGTCGCCCCTAAATCAATCTTGTCTTTCGTCCATGGAAAGTTTGTGGTAGTGACTGGGAACATCCTAAGGATGATGTTTGATCTGAGAAACCCTGAGGGAGCTTTTGAAATCGATCAAAGGGTATATTGGAAAGATGTTTTATCCACCCTCTACCCAGACATAAATGAAACAAAGAATGTCAAGGACATGAGAGATCTCTACAAAATCTGGACCAAGATTCTTCTTGGGTGCTTCTATCACAGGAAAGGGACACATGCTTCTGACTTCGTCAACAATGAGCAAAAATACATTTTGTATTGCATTGCCACTAAGAAGAAGGTTGATGCTATCTACATTATCTTCAACCATATGTGGAAGGCTGTGAAGGAGTCCAGAAATGCCTTCAGAGAAAAAATTTGTACCATCATTCCATTTGGTAGAATTATCTCAAATCTTTTGGTTCATTCCAAGATTGTTGAGGACCTGGAATCTGAAGGTATTATCAAAGACCTTGCTGTCACCTCTGGGGCCTGCCTGAATGCTTTCACGTTAAAAAAGATGAAAGTGATTAAGGCTATCATTAAGACTCCCCAACCTCTTGCTGGTACAAGAATCAGAAGAAAACCCGTTCTAGCTGAATTTGGAACCTTCTTCAATAGTGAGGTACCAAAAGTCAGAACTAGGTATCTGAAGTCACAAAAAGAGGATAAAAGTCTTAAAGATCAAGAGAAAGGTGCTCCAATTAAAGTAAATCCCAAGAAGGAAGAAAGGACCAAAAGAAAGTTTGATCATCCTTCTGGTAATCGAGTGAAGGTTGTTCAGAAAGTTGCTGCTACCACTGAGAAAGAAGTGGTCCCAGAAGAAGTCATTGCAAAGGTTGTTAAGGCTGTTTCTGTTGATTTTGAGAAGAAAAAGAAGGAAGCTGATAAGAAGAAGAAGAAGTCAAATAACAATGCTGAGATTGTTGAAGTTGTTGAGAAGGAGAAAACCAGAAAAAGGAAGTTGATAATTCAAGACTCCGATGAAGAAATTGATGTTCAAGAGACTGTGAATCAGCAGGAAGTTCTGGCGAGCGTCAGAAGGAAAGAGATCTCTAGCGGCAAAACAAAGATTGTTGAAGAGCCAAAGAGTAAGAAACAGAAGAAGACTGAGGCTGTGGTCAAAGCCCTTCAGAAAGCATCCAAAGGTATATGTATTTCTGAACATGATTCTACTCCTGCTGGTATTTTAGAAGTTGCACCAATAGCGGTTACCCCTATCCCTGAACCAGAAAAAGCCCCATTAGAATCTCCTATAAATGTCCATGTTCTTACACCTCCATCTTCTCCTGTAACCATTCCTTCTTCTCCACCCACCATCAATTCTGTTCTGGATATACCATCCCTTCAAACTCTCTTTCCACCTCACACAAATATCTCCATCTCTCAACCTCCTCCCCATGCCAACTTTGAACCCATCCCTTCCACCTCTCAAAACAACCATAGTGGTTCTGATCTTCCAACCTCTGCATCTCATGAGCAACTGCTCCGTGACTGCAATTACACTCCAAAGCCTCGTCCTGAAGCTGAACTGGTTGTGTTAGAGTCCGATAATGAAGCAGAATCTTCTTATAGGTTGGATAGAGAACCTCAACCGTATTTCATCCCCAACCCTGCCTTTTCAAAAACCAAAATAAAATCCCGCCTTGTCTACCCTATTGGTGTAACTTTTGAAAAGGTAAAGAGGAATCTCAGAAGTATCTTTGATACCCTCAGAATTGCTGAAAGTTCTGGCCTGAATGATGTCGCTATGAGGAAGTTCTGGAGGATCTTACGCAGAGAATCAGATGCTCTGTTTTTAAAACTTCAGGAAGCCTGTGTAGAAGCTGCTCCACGGCCTCGTGGAATTCTAAGAAGCTATGAAGACTTCTGGTTTGCTCGTCTCGGGGGGAGATATACCCTGGAAGAGAAGCAGTTTGTGGATGAATTGGAAGAAGCAAGACTGGCTGCTGCATTGGAAGCTAACCCTTGCAGGGAGATTGTGGTTTGGAGACCTCAATATCCTATTCTGCTCGGAGACTTAAAGACTCTCTTTGACTTTTTGAGGGAAAACCCTTCTAAGGAAGACCCAAGCTTGGTCATTCCAGAAGTTGTTGACCCACCAGAAGTTGAAGGTCCTTCTGCCCCTAGGAATCTAGCTGCCATTCTTCAGGCACTTGAGAATGGAGATTCTGAGATTCCGGCTGCAGATTATGGAGATGCTTCTATGCAAGAAGCAGATGCAGAAGATCATGTTGCTGAAACAGTTCCTGTTAAGGAAAATCCTGCAAATGATTTATCAATGGAAGCTGCAGATCACAATGCCATCCCTGTGGATAGAAGCTGTGAAGCTTCTTCTGATGAACCTTCCCGTCTTGCAAGGACTCTGGAAGTTATTCAGAAGAAACAGGATGAGCAAAGCTCAGTCAATGCTGAGTTTAGAGCTTTCATGGAGAGGCAAAATGAATACAACAATGGGATTCAAGAGATGCTGGCCAAGATCTTGTCGAAGCTAGGGTCATCTTAGATTGAGTCTTAGTTGTTTTGTTTCTCGTTTTTTGCTTTGCTGCATCTGTTTTGTGCATCTTTTTCTTGCTTATCTCCTTGTACTTCTGTACTTCTGTCTTTTTGAGCTTCAATTAAAATTATCTTTTTCTTCCATGTGTTTCTTTTTGTTTTTCATCTGAATCTTTTATGTTTTTGATGTTATGACAAAAAGGGGGAGAAATATGTGATAAATGATTTGATTTAATCAGTTGCTTTACTAACAGAACTTGCAAAGTTCTATGCTTTTAAGTTGTGTTGTTGCAGGAATTGAAGATTCTCTTTACAAGATCAACATAAGAAGCAACAAGATGAATCAAGTTCTTGGATTCTTGAAGCAAGCTGAGTGCGATGAAGCTTCAGAATCAGAAGCAAGAAGGAAGAATGTTCAGATATTCTAATGATAGAATATGCTCTGAAACATTTTGTCTATTTGTTCTGACACATTCTATATGGCTCTGATACATATTATGTGTTCTGAAACATATTCTATGTTCTGACTCATTCATGCTGACTTTTGTCGTTTAGTTTTGTTCTGTAACATTTCAGGATGTAGAGATGCTCTGATGATGCTCTGGTACATTCAACAATGTTCTGATACAATCTAGCATGAAGTGATGAAAGAAGAAATTCAAGCTCTAAAGCTGTCCGATGGAAGCAGAAGTCAGAAGCTGTGAATGTTCTGAGGATCTAAAGAAATTCAATGTTCTGAAGCTGTCCTATGGAAGCAGAAATCAGAAGTCATGAATGTTCTGTAGATCAAGCATATGTGAACGTCTCTACTGAAATACTCAGGGAAGTCTTTTATTTATAAAATTCTTCTAGTATTAATTTCAGGGGGAGATTATTCATCTCAGGGGGAGAATGTTAATCTCAGGGGGAGACATATTCACATGCTTATGTTATAGCTGTGTAATTGTCTTTAGCTGTCTGCTCTTTCTGATCGCAAATTCATATCATTTATATATGTTTTTGTCATCATAAAAAAGGGGGAGATTGTTAGAACAAGATTTGTTCTGATCAATATTCTTAGTTTTGATGATAACAAGGATATGAATTTTGTGTGAGATAATGTGGTACTCTAATACATTGAAATTTCCTTTTCAGGAAATATATAAAGAGTATGCACAAATCAGCGCTCAGAAGCTTTGTCTCAGAAGGTTCAGCATGCAACATCAGAACATGGTCTGGCAAGACATCAGAAGATGGTCAAAGCAGAATCAGAACATGGGTCTATGGAAGCATCAGAAGAACTTGAGTTCAGAAGCAGAAGCACTGAAGTTCTCATGGTATCACGCTCAGAAGCACTTCAAGGTCAGAAGACAAGAAGATGCTATGCACCAAGCTGTTTGACTCTGATGATATTCAAACGTTGTATACACAAACATCATATCAGAAGAAAGTACAGGTGGCAGGCTACGCTGACTGACAAAAGGAACGTTGGAAGCTATTAAAGGAAACGTCAGTAGACACAGCGTGAACAAGGCTCGAGGTAGTTGACAAAAGCGTGAAACATTAAATGCAATGCTGTACGGAACACGCAAAGCATTAAATGCTCCCAACGGTCATCTTCTCAAGTGCCTATAAATATGAAGTTCTGATGAGAAGCAAGGTTACGAACTCTGAACCAATCCTGAATGAACTTATTCTGAAAAACTTGCTGAAACGCTGTTCAACTCAAAGCTCAGAAACTTCATCTTCATCAAAGCTCACTACATTGCTGTTGTAATATATTAGTGAGATTAAGCTTAAACGTTAAGAGAAATATCACTGTTGTGATTATAGCTTTTCAGAAGCATTTGTAATACTCTTAGAATTGATTACATTAATTTGTAAGTAACTAGAGTGATCAAGTGTTGATCAAGATACTCTAGGAAGTCTTAGCTTGTGTCTAAGCAGTTGTAATTAGAGTGATCACGTGGTGGTCAGGATACTCTAAGAAAGTCTTAGCTTGTGTCTAAGCATTTGTTCCTAGAGTGATCAGGTTGTGATCAGGATACTCTAGAAGACTTAGTCGCGGACTAAGTGGAAAACCATTGTAATCTGTTGCGATTAGTGGATTAAATCCTCAGGTGAGGTAAATCACTCCGTGGGGGTGGACTGGAGTAGTTTAGTTAACAATGAACCAGGATAAAAATAACTGTGCAAATTGTTTTTATCGTTCAAGTTTTTAGACTACACTTATTCAAACCCCCCCTTTTCTAAGTGTTTTTCTATCCTTCAATTCTGAGGATGACGATTCTCAATAAGTTGTTTAGCTCAGACTTAAACTTTTAAACTGCACACCTCCTGGTGAGGATAAAATGCCAATGCATAGTGCCTTGCCCCAGCCTTTAAGGACTTTGAAGAAATTAGTCTCGTAAGGACCTTCTGATATTTGTGCCTATCAAACCAACTTGCCCCAGTATCATGAACTTTGAAACCGTGCCCTGATTAATCAGTGTTGGAAGTAGTTTCGACTATGCTTGGGTGAATGCCCCTGATTATTCAACACTTTGAGAGATTCTTCGAATCTTGACCTGATTGCCTTAAATTGAGTGAAAAGTTGCTTGTTAGAGTAATCAAACATTTCTGTGCCCCTGAAGGTGATCGGACTTTGAGATATTCTTGCTTCAACTTAACGGAGTTCTGAAGACAACTTGCCCTTCGGGAGGAATAAACTTTTCATCGGAAGTTCATGATGGAAACTTTCTTGGTGTTAAGCACTTGTTCATATGCAAAGAATATTTATTATGAGAAATGTAATTCTAATGCAAAGAGTATGTTTGTCTTGAAGTTTAAAGAAACTTTTTGAAAGGATGTTGTAACATCGAGTTTTTTTGTTAAATAAAGATGGTGTGATACCAACTCAAGCGCTTAGCGGATCTCCTAGGAGTCAGCTTACCGTATTCTCGTGTATAGTCTGCTTTCGAATTAACCCATGCTTCAGTTAGGACTTTTAAGGGTTGTAACGTGGCCAAGTTCACGGTTTAAGAAAAAAGGATTTTTAGGCTCAAATTTATTTGGTGCCCACCCCCTTCATGATGTTCTCCAGTCCTAAGTTCAGTTAACTTGACACGAGCACTCATCTTTCAAGAGGAATTTGGGATGGTTGAGGAATCCAGGAGGATTTGGACACAGCAATCACTTTACCTTTTGTTTTTGGTGTCTGATCACACGACTTTGTTCTTTTGATGAGGATTCTTATTTTGTAATCTTTGTTTTTCGCTTTCACTTTTTTTTTTGTTTCCCTAATTTTTGCCTGGACAAATTCTTTTGACTTTTGATTTGGATGTCCAGCGGGATGCCCTAACTTTTGCCTAAGTCACATGCTTTCAACTTGTTGACTTAGCGGGCTTTTTCTTTTTTTTTTCATTCTTTTTTTTTCTTTTTTTTTTTGAACAAGTTCTGTGATCCTGAATCTCAGATTTGTTGGAAGTGATTGTGATTTCCCGAGTCCTTGATTGATGAAGAATTACCATTGTGGTATTGGTATCTCTCTTGACCTCCTGATATGTTAGGGATAAACCACCGCGAATTTGATGTTGGTCTCGACCTCCTGATGTGAGGTATAAATATAATTATGATGTCTCAACCTCCTGAGGTGAGGGATAACCGTTGTGGATTTGACTTTCCTCAATGTTTTGAAAGACAACCATTGTTATGTCCTTAGCTGCACACTCATGATGAATTTTGAATGCTCCATCAGGTTAACTGAACACTACCCTGCCCCTGGGTTAAAAATAAGGGTTTTTTCTGAATAGAAAAGAAACTCCTACTTCGAAGGCTCAGAGGGGTTAGCGAGGGTCTATCTCCCTTATATTTACGGTGTTTGGGAATTTGAAAAAATTCCTGTACATCATCAACAGGGTTCTACTCAACAGCATACCATTTGAGGTTCTTGGTAGTATGTTCATCATTCTCCCTTCAGAGTTATCATGCTTTGTTAACAAGAGTTAAGTATCACAAAAAGCACAGAAAACATATATGAGCAAAAGCGAATGGATTTTTTCAAGACAAACATATACAATGCATTATGATTATAGTTCAAAAATAAACAAGTTTTGCATGCAACAGTATTGAACAAAGCAAGAAAGCTTAAACATGAACATGCATGATGAATTAGGAATTGCCAATGTTGAGGAGTTCCTCTCCGTATGGACTAATTGCTTCAAAAGATTCGTTGAGTCAAAGGAGAACTTCAATTCTGACCTTCAAGTGCAAATGTGATAGCCTTTGTGTCAATCAGGTCTCAAACCTTGTCTTTGAATGACTTACAGCCTTCAATCAGATAACCAGTGGAAAGCACACCAAGCAACAGCATATGTTCCTGCAGAACCTTTCAGATTACTTCTTCGAAGAAGATTTCGGCAAAGTCATACAAAAGTTGCAAGTGTCTAGCTTTTAGGGATTTGAGTCGTGCAAGTGGTGCATAAACTCAAGATACAAGGTGTCTTGCTTATCCCTCGGTTAGGAGCCCTAAATATAGCGACTAGAGTTTGTGAATGCTTTAGGGATTTGAGCTTCCATAGATGCAAACTCAAGAACACGGAGTCTTGCTTATCCCTCGGTCGGGAGCCCTAAATATAGCTACTGAAACAGAAAACACCATTATGAATGGAGGAAACTTGTATTGCTATTGGTGAACAACAATAACCTCTGACGCTTGGCTATCAAAGTCGATACTTGGAACACACAACAATTGTTGGGAAGGAAGCCTCTGGCAGTACAAGTTGCAAGTGATTCTCATGAGTTATTCATTGAGGAAGAAAAAACATTCTACTTGCAGTAGATGAAATGGGATTGACCAGTAGAAACCAATATGAATAAACTCAAACATCTCTGTATCGAGCAAGTCCTGGACTCTTTGTACCTCCCCACCTTGTAAGGCTTTCCATTATGATCAGGTGGCCCAGCATGGAATACACCTAGTATTATCATCGAAACTAGGAGAGCTATTTGTGGTGAGAAACACCCAAAGCACGAATCTTAACCAACTGAAATTCCAACAAACAAGGAAGCAACTGAACACCAGGCATTGGGATTTCATCAACTTGCTTCTCACATTCTTTTTTGTCTTTGTTGACAAGCAAAGGTTGCTGAAAAGGAAACTCTAGGAGGAGGAGGTAACTCGGGATATGAAGTAGAACCTTGAGAATGAGAGGTGTCTCTGTATATCACTCTCGATTACTGTCTGGCAGAAAATTCTGGCGAAGTCACACGGAATTTGTAAGTGCTTTAGGGATTCGAGCAATGCAAATGGTGCAATGCTCAAGATAGACAATGTCTTGCTTATCCCTCGTTCTGGAGCCCCAAGAAACTTCAAAGACTTGCAGATCCTAACATCATAACCAGGTGCCCCAGATTAGAATTCACACCTAGTGTCATCGTTATCAAGCAGAGAATCTGTAGATATCCACACAGTACGGAGCTTAACCAGTTGCAAATAAAGAAAGCATGGAGGCAAATGAGCATAAGACATGAGGATTAGATAGACTCGCCCTTCAAACCTCTTCTATCTTTGCTAATAACATACCCCTTGAATTCACGAGAGAAAAGGAGATTAGCCGCTGACGAGGAGCTTCAGAAACCGCAAGGTTGTGGAAGAGATCCACAAAGTGCTCCTTGAGTTTTTGTACTAAGAGTCCTTGAGCACGAGTCATAACTTGCATGTCTTCATAAACAACCCCAACTAAACTTTCCTCTCGGTCACCCCACAAAGTTGTTTCATGAATGATCTTAGAGCATACAACAATGACAAACCAAGTCTGTGAGTTTGGAGAAAGTACCAAATCTGAATAATAAATCCTCGATCTTGACCACCTATTATGCATGAAATGTATGATATGCAGGATATGCGTGCAATGCCATGTTCATTCAATTTCCAAGGAATCCTCATGTTTTGATTTTTTTTAAAGCAAGAGATGGAAAAGCTCGATACGAGACTTAAAGACACGATTCCTTGGAAATGGAAGGAACACGTATGCTAGTATGATAGTTATTTTTTGTACATCATTTTTTCACAAGTAAATATGCAATGATGCACATGGTGGGAACCACAATACTGGATATATCTGGGATACCGATAAATCACACGGCACAGGATCAAAGGTTCGACATAGTTTTGGACCACCACACAAACCACAAGTCACCATCGGAACCAGAACATATAGTCACCAACACACTGGAATAGAACGCAGATTATCACTCGAACAAGAACCATAGTACCCCACAAACAGGAACAGCGGTAACCCACGAACGAGAACAGTGGTAACCCACGAACAAGAATAGCGGTCACCAACAATGTACCTGTTATATGATCATTGATTCCCGCCCCACTCACGGGTAAAATCTAGGCCAGGGTAAGGTCATGAAACGCAGTATACGGTTCGCCCGAAGGTAAGCATCATCACAGCGCGGATACGGGTGACGATAATACCTCCGTCTGAAACCACTACTCTGCTCATGGTCACATAATCCATCCCGAGACGTACACCTCGAGACAAACCATGCTCCCACTCTATCCTAGGGTTCCTATGGTTCACACATAGCCTGGGTATTGGGCCTTTTACCTCTTGAAACACCCACCCAACAGACAGAGATCCAGTTAGTCCAGAATATGAGGCAGAAAAGTAAAAGCGCACATAGAATGCAATGCAAACAGGCAAATATGCAAAGCAATAAAACACCCAAAGATAAACACACAAGCGCTAGGATCGACTCGCCGGCTCCGGACCCGCAATAGGTCGAGACGTCCCCAGCAAAGTCCCCAACTGTCGCTACCACGAAAATAAACAAATTCGCCACTAACATATTTATCCTGAAAAGAAAGGGAATGCCAGAAAACCACAAAACAAAACAACAGTCTCACGACAAGAGAAAAAGGGTAAGGGAGTCGGTTACGCGAGGGGAAGGTATTAGCACCCCTCGCGCCCATCGTACTCGATGGTATCCACGCTAGTGTCTAAAACTATGGGTGTGTAAACAAACTGCGCTAATCTGGACTATAATGCATGCAAAATGTAGGGAAAAGAAAGAGTTATACTCGCACGGGCCTTACCCCGCTGCCTACGTATCCTTTTGAGGAATCAGAGGTACCGTAGCTCGGCTAACTAGTTTCTGTTTGTTTTGTGTTTTTTAGGAGGACGAGTTACATTCACACTCCGCTGCTCGACCTTTGGAGACTTATGCTTGGGAATGGAGCGGAAATAACAAACTCTTAAGAAAAGAAAATCAAAGAGTGTGGTTTGTGTTTTAAAGAATGCATGAGGAAGACCTAAGCTAAGGGGGAAAGTTTGCTACCTAATGTTATCATACAAAGGGTACAAGTCTAAGCTAAGCTAACAACCTATGGGGAAAAAGGCGAAAGCAAACAATAATATCACACAAACGAGCTCTACTCGTAAAGCAAACAAAACCAACGGTACTGACCGAATGGTAGAAAAGCGGTCTCGCCATAGCCAAAGGGAGCGAATAATCCGAGTCAACCAAGCATTAGACCTAGCAAAAATGATCGGGCCATAGACAAGAGGAGTGGATTCCTCTCAGCAACCAAGCCGTCACGGATCGGAAAGGAAAACGGTGCGTGCGTACACTAAGCGTCAACGTCGAGCAACGCGAGCTATAAGAAATGTGGGGGTCCGGCTGCATGAACCATTTTCCTGACATACTCGATAACAAGATCTTGTGCAGGTTTAGAAGCGAGCCATGCGTAGCGTGCGCATACTGAACAGACTCGATGAGACTAGGCGGGGGTTGATTGTTAACCCTTTCCGCGTTCCTTCCATGAGGACTTAACGGAGTGCCATATAGGACTTATTACTTTGTGACTCCCTGCTGCAAAGGAAAAATGTAAACACACCAACAAAAACAGAGCCTCTTTTGAGGGCTTGGCTAGATGAATGTCTAAATCCTACTTCTCATGTTAAAGGATGATGCGAGAAAGCGATAAAAGGGACAATACTGAACGGATAGCAAATCCGCAATGAGCTAGCAAGCGTAAGCAGAGAAGTCCGAAATACTTTGCGTAAGCCATCATCAAGCAAAGCGAGTCAGAAAGCGTCGTCGTGAAAATAAATCACAAGCGACATGTGGTACACGTCGAGCATAACCACACGAGCAACCTGCAAGGGAAACAATCCAGACAATACAAGAGTATACATCTCAATGAATGAGAGATCATGTGACTGGCATCAGAAATAAGTTCGTGTACCACAAATAAAGTGGAACACAATGCAAAACAATCGCACCAGAATCGAAATTGTGTCCCACAAATAAAGTGGAACACGAAGCAAGTCGAATCGCAATCGAAGGCTCTCTCGAAGTACCTCGCACATCTCAACAACCAAATCAGTAATAACAAGGCAAACGCGCACCGCCATAGAAAATAATAGCAACTAAATTCTAATTAAATCCTAAACAAAAATCTAGCAAGAGAACTTTTTTTTTCATGGCATTTTCATATAAGCATTAGAACTAAACTATGCAACAAAACATTTAAATTCTAATAAGGAAAAGAATACATGTTTTATGTCATTTTATTCAACCAAAAGCTACCAAAACAAACTATTTGATTAATTTCTAAAATATAACAAAACAATATCAAGATTAAATCCTAAATCTAACAAATTTATTATGATTTTATATGTAGAAAAAGGAAACAAAACTATGTACAAAACAATTAAATTCTAACGAGCAAAAGATATTACTTGTTTTTATTCATTTTTTTATCATGCAAAAATCTAAAGAAACTATTGTGATCTTATATGCTTTTTATTACCTAAAATTATAGGGACCAAAATCTAATTCTAAGTAAGATACTACATGAGTCAGGGGGTAAAAGCTAAAAAAAGATGTGCAACACATGATAAAGGCGCAAGGCCCAAACAACTTGTTTTTACTATAGTTTTCAGTCAAAAAAGATGCAACATGGGCCAAGGGGCGTGAACAGTGACTTTTATTCAGAGATTTATGCCAAAAGGGGGGTGCATCGGGCCAGGGAGTGTATGAGTGTTGAATTCGTGTGAGAGGCCCAAGAGGATGTTTTATTGTCTCAAATTCTGTAGCAAAAAAAAGTGTGAATGGGCCGAAACTAGGGTGTGGCTAGCATATCGTGAGGGCAAGGCATGGCCCAAGGAACATGGATCAGAATTCAAATTTTATCAATCCAATACCCAGATTATTGACACAATTAATGATCCATTGATTTATATTAACCTTAATTAAGCATCAGATTTTTACATCAAATCTCAATTAACTCTAATTAATCTCAATTTACGTGTATTGTGAGACTCGGGCTTGCTCTTCTCCTCTTCACAAGACTGGCGGCGCATGCTCTCTCTCTCTCTCTCTCTCCGACGAACTCGCCGCCGTGAACAAACACAACCTTCCACTCGTCTCTTCTCTCATTGATTTCTTCTCTGATACCTCTCGCTATCTCTCAAACTTGCTCTCCTATCTCAATCTCTTGTCACTAATCTCTCTGATTCAATCCATCTCTATGTGTTATTGACGATTTAGCCGCGATATTGTTATTCGTGATGTGAATATTGATGACGAATATAGTGCGGTGCTTGCGATGATTCATGTATGAAGGTGATGATGGAATCTACTCAGTGATGATGAAGATGTGCGGTGAATAGTGAATTGAAGGAGAAGGATTTTATGTTTCCAATAGAAGATTGATGATGCGCTAGAGATTGTTGTTTGATTCGAAATTGTAGATAGAGTGAGATGATGATGCGATGATGACGAAGATCGAGTGGAGGCGAATGACGATGAAAGGATCAAAACTATGGATGATTTGCAATGATGTAGGTAACGGGAAATTGCGGTAAGCGTTAACGTCAATCCTTAATTTCTTCTCTCAGATTCAAACTCGCTCACGTCTCTCATCTTCTTCTGCTTCTTCGTTCTTATTCATTGTTATTGTTGGTTAGATCGATGGATTTTTCTTTGTAGGATCGTTGATTGATGCTGAATGACGCCGTGCGGTTCAGAGGATGAAGGTGATTTATCGATGAAGAGATTTTGGTGAGTTCTTTCCAAATCTGTTATTCTTTGCTGTTACCGAATCTCTCCTACTACTGATTTTTTTGTTGTATTTCTGGTGAATGATTACATTTAAGGTGATTGAAGTTCGAGGGGGATTTCTTGAAGATGTGCGTTGAAGATTCCAGAAGATTGAGAGTGAGAAGAATATTCAGCAAGAGGATTGAAGCTTGAATCAGGGAATCCGTTATTGAATGGTTATGGAGATTGAAGATTGGATAATGAAGCTTGAAGATGATCGAGATTGAAGAGAGAGTGAGGATTCAAGAGTTTGTTGGAGAATCAATGGGGAGAAAGTGGTTCTGTTGAAAAGTTTGTTACAGGTGAATTCTCCTTTTTCTGTTTAAGTTTCTGAGTTTGTTATATCTCCCTGTTATAATTGATGCAGTTTCCCCCTAAAGGTTCTTCTTCTGCGAACCGGTTTTTGAAGTACAACCGGTTTATTCACGATGCATAGTTTATAGTGAACCGACTTCTCTTTTAAATGAGTCACGTCGAACCAGTTCGGGTTTTGTTGCCGATTTATTTGGTTCTCTGGCTCGGTGTGGATTTGCTTAAGGCATGTCATAACATGGAAGTTGATGAAGATACTATGGCATGAAGGCTATGTTTTCTTTTTGTGTAATTTATGATTTTGATGAATTGAATTTGAAATGTATGGATATTTTTGTATGGAAATTGAATGGTGTAATTTGGATATTGGTATATATGGATCCTTGTGTACTTGGACTTTTGTAATTGATATTGTATTGAAATGAGTTTTGAATGAATTTTGTGATGAATTTGGATAAAAATTGAATGGGCTTTGCTTTTATAATCGGGACTCCAAGCAATTCAATACCACCTTGATCCGACTAAACTTGCATTAAAAATGACAAACAAATTATTCGACCATAAGGAATTCACAACTTCATATTTCGCACCATGGCAAAATTCTTCTTTAATTGACGTGCACAACATGCCTCGATTCAAGGACCACAAAGGGATCATCATATGCAAATTCTTATTCATTAGTCCTTGAGCGGTAAACCATAGAATCATGACTTGTACAAGTAATTGGAGAAGACCTTTGCACCGAATTGTCTTAAAAATAACGAAAACTCTTTATTATTTTCTCAATTTCTGAACGACGAAATAAACGTCTTTCATAACTTATAGCACGTATAAAGAGGGCAAATTTTGGGGTGCAACAGCTGACCGAGAGTTAGTTGACATATTCATGAATACACTGACTGGTCTTTTCTACAGCCATTTACTTGGAAGTTCCTCATCTGGTTTCACCGACCTCATATTGACTGGGGAACATGTTGAAAGTGGTATCCGAAGCGGTAAAATTCAAATGGTTATATCTTCTAATACCACAAAGAAGGTGCACAATGAGAGGAATGATTCCAACACTGTTGGAGCAGTCCTAGCCTCTAATCAAGTGCTAGTACAACAAAAGGGCAACCAAAATAAACAAGGCGCACCTAAAAGACAATTCACAAAGATCAACATGACTTTGGCCGATGCGTTACAACAGTTGCTGAAAGCAGGGTTGATTGCCTTGAAGGATCCTCCTCTGAAGCCTAATACCTTATCTCATCAATATAATCCCAATGCAAGATGCGCTTATCACTCCGACAGCATTGGACATGACACTAATGATTGTTGGCCATTGAAGAACAAGATCCAGGATATGATCGACACTGGGGAAATTGAGTTCAACCTTCCTGCTACCACCCCTAATCACAACAAGAGTGCTAATACTGTGGATGGATAGAAGGTTGGACTTTAAGATCATTAGTTTTACTTTCAGTTGCAGTTTCTTTTTCTGTTTGTTTAAACAATCAACTTATGATAGACATTATCTGTTGTAATAATCATCATCAGTGCATTGCATATGTTTGTCTTGAATAAATTATTTCGCTATCACTTATTTTAAATTACGTCTTTACATTGCATATGTTTTGTGATATTCAACTCCTGCTAAGTTGAAAGCCTTTTAAGGGAGGATGACGAAAATGATACCGCAACCTCATACAGTATGCTTTTGAACGGACTATGCTGACGATGTACATACATTGTTTCAATTCCTAAACAGTGGAGATATAAGGATGTTAACCCCTCGTCAACCCCTTTTGAGCCTAAGAAGTAGAAGTTTTCTTTCACGTGCAAATTGTAGCAACCTGCCCTAAAAATTAGCTTTTAGAGTCGCCACCTATTCTACCAGGGCGAACAGGAAACCCTACGCAATATAAAGATCTGGGTAAGATTATTATAATCATGTCAAGGGAAGGTGTTAGGCACCCTTAACCCTTTCCTAAGGTTTTGAATTGAGAGGCGGAGGTTTATGGCTAAAATTGTTAAGATTCAATAGCTAAAGAAATGAAAAGGGTGAATGGCAAAATTCGAACCTAATTAGAATTTTGGAGAAGGGGACTCGCCTTGTTACCAAGTGCCTACGTACCTCCTTATGGAGAATCAGAGTCTACGTAGTTCGGGGCAGGGTTGTACGCCTTAGAATTGATTTTGAAATTGTTTGAAGGTATTTTGAGTTACCTATCGTAGTTTTGAAATTTGTGGTTTGCAAGGCATTTTGAGTTACCTTATCGCAGTTTTGAAAATCACAATATTGAAGAGATGAGTTTCGAGTGTTTTAAATGGCGTACAACCCTGGTTTTAATTTGCACTATTAATCGCAAAGATCAATAGGTTTGATCACCATAAGTAATAGATTAGTAGAGGATTGCTAACAATTCTAATCGATAGATTCGATTATCACTAATAGCAAATAGATGTATTTTAATTAATTAAGTTTATCGTTATCCCTCATAATCAATAGCTTTGATTAAAAATAATAACGAATTTTTAAAGGGAAATATGCTAATCATCGTAACCAATAAGATGGTTAAAACCTTTTAGCAAAATAAAATGTATTTTTATTTTTATTGATTGATCAGTGCATTTTGATGCACATTCCTCTACGTTTGTACTTATACATTTACATGGTTTGCTTGCCTTATTTTTGTATTTTATAATGTTTTTATATTTTAATTTATTTTTATTGTTATTTGATTTTCGTAATTAATTTTCAGCTTTAGCAATCTGCACGGAAACGGCCATATCTGGAGTTCCAGGAGTCCGATTGAGGCGTTCTAGTAATCGCCGGAAAGCTAAGAGAAAGAGCTACAATTTTTATGTTGGACTCGAGGTCAGAATCGGACTGTAGCAGGGCAAGAAAGTTCGTTGAAGTTGTAGCACTAGTTTATTTAAGTTTCAGGTCATTAGTTTTGGGCCTGGGTCGTATGTTTGACCCAGTTGGTTTGTAAAACGGGTTGTACTATTTCCCCTTAGGGTAGGCATCCGCGATAGTGTTCATTCCAATCACTATTCACGAAAAAAATCCAAGCTTGTACGATTGGCTATGGAGAACTAAACCTTCCGGACGGATTTAAAGTATTCAGGTTCAATACTTTGAGATTGTTATAACTACAGTTAGAATTCTATTCCTTTCAATAATATTATATGATCATTGTTTGCTTAATTCAATTTCCTTATAATATTGTTGATTAAATTTGAATTGATATATGTTCTTGACTTTTGATCGCAATTCGACTCTGCTTAACTGTTGAATTGTGATATCTTTAACCGTATGCTTAATCCGGCAATAGGAATATATATCTTACGATGTTGATCACGCTTGTTGAATGATATTGTGTTCAAATAGGATAGAGATCGCAGTTGTATCAATCGATGGTAAGTAGAACCCGAAGCAGTGAATTCGTTTGCACAATAATCACTTATCTTCAAAACAGCTTATTTTCAGAATCACTTATTTTAAGCGCTTTTTCTAAATCGAACCCAAACCAATCCCCCCAATTTCGACTTTGCTTTTAGTTAATAAAATCAATAATCCTTGCGATACGACTCGAGCCATTGTCGTTGTACTACGGTTTTATTCAAAATAACTCGTTTTTGATCCGCGCGCGACAGCAGATCATTGATTAAATAATTAAATGACCGATTATTACCCATCGCGACCAATAGATTTAGTCGAAACGAATAATAAATTAAATCCTAATATTTTGGCCAAATGGCCAATGGGATTGGACAAACCCTAATACTTTGGTAACAATCTTCTAGGGTTCTTGTAATTTTTATAATTAAAGATTAAATTAATTAAATCGAATAATCGAGATAATCGGGAAAAATCCTAACCCTAGTCATTAACCTAATCCTAATTTTATTATTTTAATTCTAATTAAATAAATTGAACCTAATTATCTAATATTTAATCTAAATAAATAATAAAATTAAATTAAAAAACATTAATATAGAAAACCTGGTTTTTTTCCTGTGTGGTTGCTTATTGACGGTGCATGGTACTCCTACGCTTTCAGCAACATTGGATCAAACTGGAAGGCAATCGGATGGTCAGAGAGTGAGGGCGCATGGTAAGCCTTGGGAGATGCATAGCGTGTGATCTGTGCAATGATATAACAAACAAGTAGAAAAAAACAATGGAAATAACATACACGACCTGGGGATCAAACCCAGGTCTCTTGGATTACCAACAACAAGCCTCAACCACCTGTGTTGGTTTGCCATGCTGATTAAACATTGAACGCTATACAATTTATATAAAACACGGATATTTTTAAAAATAAAAAAACCAATTCGCGCGCAGAGCTTCATCGTCCCTATTGAGCTTTTCTGGAAAATAGGCATAGTTTTGCCCACGGTTTTGTTGCGTTGCCATAGGTCCTCGCCCTCCAAATCTGCAACTCAATATCAATAAATACACAAAAACATTCCAGAATGATTGTTCACAATCCCACGAGCACATCATGCCTATTAATTTGACCTAAAATCACCTCTAATTGGAATACCCTATTTGAAGAACGCGAAAACCTAACAATGGCATCTTGCCATGTCCACGTTGAAACTCAAATCAAATAACCCATGCACGACCTAAACCTCAATACTAATACATATATGCAATCAAATTGTAATCAAAATACGTGAAAGATTGAAATCGAACTTGAAAATAAATTGGCAAACCGTGACTGTGCCGACAATGATTTTGGACGTTCTGGCTTCGTTAGCGATTGGAGAACGACCAGGAATGATTTAGGGATATGTTTGAATCCTCAGAAGTATTTGAATCTTTCCAAATCTGCAAACCGAAATTCATGTTTTCTTGAAATTTTTAGACTATGAACATGCTCCTTCTGCCTGCGAATCCCCCTCCCTCGTGCACCTGCAATCCCTCTACATATATATGACATCAGTTTAGGTCCACAAATTTGATAAAAATCTTGCTTTTAAATGCAAAATATTTGATTGGAAATCGTCATTCAATCTTGCTTTTTTTATCCTCAATCCTCTCCAATTATGCTAGCTCGGTTTCTCTATCCCCAATACTGATATCTTGGGCCTCCAAATGACTAAAAAACAATGCCCCACGTTTACTCTTGAATTTTTATATTTTATTCAATTTATTTAGCTTTTACATGAAAATAAAATCCAAATAAATATAAATAAAAATCACCAAAATATGGGCATGGATTTATAGGCCTTAGACAATGTTAGAAACATGTTTCAAACATAAAATGTAGGCCCATTTGGAAAAAATTCCAAGATTGCATAATATTTGCTTCATGCGCTTTTCTCAAAATTACTCATTTTTAGCAAGTCCTAATTCTCTCAATTTTAAGCCTATAAAGATGTTCTTGTACTTTTTGGAAACCTTAAAGAGTCCTCTAAATGACCCTTTTTTGTTTCATCTCCATTGAAGCTTCCATGCTCATATTATGGGCTTTTGAAAAAGATGATCTTTTAATGACTTTTTGGAGGACCTGTAATGTATTGGATCATATCTCTTGAATGAAGCATTTCTGGCCTTGGCATGTGAGAGACAAAGTTGTAGATAATCCAATTTACTTCAGAATAGGCTTAGGTTGGGAAATTTTTGATACTCCATGTGAAAGTTATGATCAGTCAAAGTTGAGTTGACTTTCTCCTCTAAAAACCCTAATTTGAACCTTTTGACTTTGTTCATTTCTGAGTTTTTATTAATGGATCATGGTCAATCCTTTGATCAAATAATGGATATAACCCCAAATACTTGATGTTGACAAAAATCTTGAAGTTTGACTGTATTTTGACTATAGTTGACTTTTAGGTCAACATAGTCGATTATTGATCATCTGAGCCATTGAGTGAGCAATCCTTGGAATAGAAGCTTGACTTTTGACATGGAGATTCCTTGAGACATATTATATACCTTGAGATCCATTTGAGGCCTTGGAGATTCAAACTATTTTGATAAAAATGCAAACCCTAATTTAGGAAGCCCTCGATTAGGAGAATGTTGTTTGAATAAACCCTTGAACCTTGAATCATTGAAGATGAAATGAGGAGAGAAAATTTTGGGGTATGACACAAATTGAAACCTTTAATCATAACCCGGGGCAGGATAGATTCTCAGTTAACTCAATTATACCAGTTGCTTTACATAAGTGATGATGGATTCCAGTAATTCTCAAGTCAGACAGTCAATATACATAAAAAAGAAAAAAAAAGAGAAAAAATGTTAAGTCAAAACCTATGAAGGAGACTTATCAAGAACTAAAAACATCCCGCTGACTGTAATCTCAAAATAAACAGTTCAGGCAAAAGTTAGGGATAACAAAGCAAAAAAGAGGTTGCTAAAAGATCCTCGACAAAAGAAAACATTTCAAAAGAGGTCACTACAAATCCTCGACAAAAAGAAAGTATTACCGAAAAGGATGACTGCCTGTCTGTTGCACCCTGATTTTTACCCTGCGATTCTAATTCATTTGCACTGTTGCATTTTATTCGATTATGCTTTATGTTTACTAACCATTATCCAAAATTGCAAAAAAATATGTCTTGTTTCTCTTTTATTGTGTATGACAGGGACTGAATTGAGAAAGCGAGACTTGTGAGATGATGCGAAGTAGTTGATTTAAATGTCGACTTTTCGAGTCCATTTCAAACTGAGGTTTAAAGTTCCTTTGTCTTCGTTTTAATTTCATTCTTAATTCTCATTCAAAAATTCTAATAAAATAGAATCACCTTGATTTTATATTAACTTCTAGTCTTAATTTTAACTTTAATTCAAAATTGAAATGTTTTCTCTAATTTGAATTATTAGTGAAATTAAGATTAATAGTTAATGTAAAAATCATTTCTTTTTTTAATAGCTTACATTTTATTAATTTTTTTTAGTTTCTACTTTTTATTACCTATTAGTGTGTTTGTTTTTGTCTTTTTTAATGTCAAATAAGAAAGAGATTGCAGCGGAGCCCACAAAGTCACAGATTCCACACCCATTCACGATTTCCCTTCAACAAAGTGAGTCACGATTTCAGTACAGCTTCAATGAAAATCCAAACTTCATCCAAAATTCTTAATTGACAATCTCAACCTTCCATTCCAACTAATCAAGGGTCAATAATGCACCACAAATAGTCACACGGATTCATCAAGCTTTTGCTTCAAACTTTCTAAAATGCAGGAATCGTGACTCAAGATTTCCCTCGCATCTCACTCAATTTTCCCACACTTTCTTCACTGATTCTTGGCCTATAAATACACATGACCTCAGCTCAGAAAAAGGGAGGAGAAAATAGTAACGTTATGCTGCCAATTTGAATTCTCTCCTCTAAAACTTGAAAACTTTCAACCTTCAATTCAATCCTTCATTGAAGTGAACTCTGTATAGCCAAAATACTTCATCACATCTCTAGAAACTTGTTTACAAAGCTCCACAAAACTCACAATCACAATCAGCATCAACTGCGTGAATCGATCTTCAGCATCACAATATCGCAACGACGGTTCAATTTGACTACGCCTCAGCTCCTGCGCCATGAGTTAACAACATCATCAATCCAATTCCGTGGCAACACAGCAGCAACAAATCAGATCCAATATCGTCATCATTTGAACCAACACAGAATCAATAACAGCAAACAATTGCATCGGCGAGAATTTCGAAGCTACGCGAATTAACTCAGTCAGCAACTTGTACGATTCAAACCGAATTCATCGTCCTTCATCTTCAACTGCCCGCACCGAGTTTGATTTCAGATCAACAACAAAAGCGAATCAACCACACGCAGCAAATCTGGTACATCGAGTTCTTCGGCGATTGAGCGTTTCCTTCAGCAATTGAGCGGTTTCTTCAACGATTGAGCGAGTTCTCGGAGGCATTATCACTATTTTCCAGAATCAAAGTGGAGCAGAAGGAGTGGCATACCTATCTCTGATTCTTGTTCGCATCACGATTTTTATTCAACAATTTCCGGCAAAGCCTCCTCGCCGTAGGTAAGCCTTAATTTGTAAATGCTTCAGTGTTAAATTGTTGACTGTGTGCTAGAGCCTGTTTGTTGTTGCCATGTTATGCTTGTGTGCTTAAACTGAGTTGTTGTTGTGTTCAACTATCATCGAATTTGTATGCTTGCTTCTTATTGATACTCGATTTCGGTGAGGATAGAGAGATTAGAAAGCAGAGGAGCTGAGAGAGATTAGAGAGTTTAATTATGGTTGTTGTTGTTGTGCTTACGATAGAACCGAGAGAGATGAAGAGGGGCGCTGTTTTGTTGTTGCGTTTTAATTCGAGAGATGAAAAGAAACAGAGGAAACAGAGCCATGAGATGCATAAAGTGTTTAACGAGAAACCGAGTTAGGGAGAGAGGTGAGCGAGAGCGACCATCAGCTTTAGTTTTTAGGTTTCTTTTTCTTGACTTGGGCCGGGTTGATGGATAAGCCCAATCAGTTTCTTGCTTGCACCATCCATTTGCTAACCGCACCCTCTCCTGGGTGTCTATGTTTTCTTTGGGCCAAGTGTTAAGCCCATCGCTGTGTACCTCCATACGCTGCATTTTAACATCTCCCTTTAGTTTTGTTTTTAGCCCATGTGTTTCTAATTTCTATAGTTTCCTACTACTTTTAATATTAGTTTTAGTTTATTTAAATGTCAAAAATACAAAAAACATGCTTTTATTTTAAATTTAGACTTTATTTTCATTTTCATATTAAAAAATACAAAAATATTTTAATTGGTTTATTTTCTTTTTTAGCTACTTATTTTTGTAAATATTCATCTTTTATATTTGCTATTTTTGTTAAAATGCTTTGTTCGATTTTCCTTTATTTTCTTTTATGCACATGTTAATTCCGTTCCACAACAATTGTGTAAGTCTCCAAAGGTCGAGCAGCAGTGGAATGCGACGTTTAACATCACACACACACAAAATGTTTTGAGCCGAACTACGGCTGCTCTGATTCCTTAATCGGGATACGTAGGCATTAGGTCGCGGGGCCTGAACGAGCAGAATCTTGTAAATATTTTCTTTCTTTTCCCCGTGTCTTTTCTTTTCTTTCTTCGCGCGTTTCCCTTTAGCTTTAGATTTCTAGACAACACCCTTAGATTTAGACTAACAAGAGCGGACCCCGTCGAGTACGACGGACGTGAGGAGTGCTAACCCCTTCTCCTTGCGTAACCGACACCCTTACCTAGTTCTCTGGGTCGTAAGACCGTTGTTTGTTTTCTTTATAGGTTTTAGTCGATGTTTTCCTTTCCCATTTTTGGGATAAATAAACAATCGATGGCGACTTCATTGATTTCATTTTGATGATTTCGATCCAGTTGTTTCACTGTCCAAATGAACTCCCGTTGCTTTAACCATCATCAAATGTCAAAGTTACAACTTTAAGCTCTGCTAGAACTTAAATGCAAAGTTAACTGAGCATATGATCGAAGAACATCACGAAGATCGGGATGGGTACAAATAAACTTTGAGCCTTTATCCTTTGTTTCTTAAACCGTGAACCAAGCCACATTACAACCCTTAAAAGTCCTAATTGAAGCAGGGTTAGTTCGAAAGCATACTGTCATAAAAAAGTTATCCTAACTCCTTAAGGTTTACCACAAATGCTGAGTTGATATCTTGTTTTACAAACGTCACGTTTTTAAACATCACGCTTTTACATCTCCTATTTTAATGCTTTTCTAAAAACAAGACAGACATATGCATTGCATCTCATGATTTCTTTATTAAACATATTCTACTACATAATTTCAAATGTTAACATCAGAAAGAATTTACACAGGATTCAACTAATGACTAAAAGTCATCCCGACAGACGAAACCACTTCAGCAACGACATTTCTTACAACTGACTCAGTTGATTAGAGGTCAATGAATACAAGGGGCATGACATTATTGTCCAATCAATCTGGGGCAATCAAGTCAAGATTCCGAGAATCTCTCAAGAATGCCAAACAATCAAGGGCATGCACCCAGTTGGGTCTGAAACCACTTTTCGATCAATCAGGGGCATCATACTAAGTTTATGGCTACTAGGGGCAAGTCACCCATGGTACACATCTCATACGGTCCTCGCAAGGCGAATTTCTTCAAGTTCCCTACTAGTTGGGGACAAAGCTACGCAAAGCCTATTGACACTTCAACCAACACTCATTGGTGTACCCCAATCAATACAAATCCAGGAATGGTAGTTACTATAATACTGGGGGCATGTTCCAGACATCCATGTCTTGCCACAAAGTCGTTTCACAGGATCATATCCCCACAAAGTAATCATTAAGAATATATCTTCAAATGTTCTCGTCCCAACAAAGACTTAGCTCCTCAATGGAGTTTACATCTTCAACACTGTCGGTTCCCCGACACTTATCTCTCCTCCAACATGGTTTATTAATATCACTTATCCCCAGTAAGGGTACATCAAGATTAATGGCCCTCATCCCCAAGCAGAAATCATAAATCCCCGGGTGAGCATCTCCAAGACAAGATCAAACATCAAAATCACAACAATACAGAGATTTATTTTCTCAAAACACTCCAAACAGCATCAGTCATACATCATAAACATCACATATTCATACATTGCATACATTACTTCATAATAAACATATGGGTTTCTCATTTATTTTGGGAGACTCGTCATATAATCCATGCATCATGACATTGCATATTTCTAACTTTGTTTTCAGGTTCCATCTAGACAAGCATTCCTCTCATATATGATCAAGCTGAAGATTCATTCTGACAAGTCTTTTTACATTCCAAAACTTCATCAAAAAACTTATTAAAGCATTCTCTATCAGATATGGTTTAATGAATGACCCGTTCTGGTATTCTCAGTCAGATATGATCTAATGTATGACTCATTCTGGCATTTATCATACAGATATGGTCTAATGTACGACTCGTTCTGACATCCTTCAACAGATATGGTCTAATGTACGACTCGTTCTGACATCCTTCAACAGATATGGTCTAATGTATGATTTGTTTTGATATTCCTTCAACAAATATGGTCTAATGTACGCCTCGTTCTGACATCCTTCAACAGATATGGTCTAATGTATGACTCGTTATGACATCCTTCAACCGACATGGTCTAATGTACGACTCTTCTGACATCCTTCAGCAGATATGGTCTAATGTATGACTCGTTCTGACATTCTTCAACAGATATGGTCTAATGTACGACTCGTTGACACCCTTCAACATATATGGTCTAATGTATGACTCGTTCTGACATCCTTCAACAGATATGGTCTAATGTATGACTCGTTCTGACGTCCTCTATCACATATGGTCTAATGTATAACCCATTATGGTATTCTATTTCCAAGGATCTAATTCTATCACCACGAACGGTGTAAACACGATCATCTCTCCAAGATCTAATTCAGTTACTATGAACGGTGCTGACACGATCGACCTTTAAAGATCTAATTCTATCATCACGAACGGTGTAGACACGATCATCTTTCTGATATCTAACTCAATTACTACGAACGGTGCTGACACGATCGACCTTCAAAGATTTAATTCTATCATCACGAACGGTGTAGACACGATCATTTTTCCGAGATCTAATTCAGTTACTACGTACGGTGCTGACACGACCAACATTCAAAGATCTAATTCTATCACCACAAACAGTGTAGACACGATCATCTTTCCAAGATCTAATTCAGTTACTACGAACGGTGCTGACACGATCAACCTCTAACAAACGGTTCTCAACACATCAAAGGATCCAGTCTAACGTACGACTCTGAGTAACGCAGCCCCGATACAACAAACATAACAACAACGGAAAGCGGCAGAGATCGAGCATCACCAAATTAAACGATTCCCAGCAACACCAATGATTGCCTTGAAGCTTCCGAATCGGTAACTTCCTTTGCTTTAAAATTGATGGTTGTTGTTGAGTGTTTGATTTTCGCTTGAGATTGCTAGCATAAATGATGAGGTTGTTGAGTGATTTTAGGTTTTATTGTGAGAGATTTTGTTATTGTTTATTGTTTTCTGGAAAATTGAAGAAGAACATAGAAGAAGCCTTTGTTGTTGTGTGAGAAGCAGAGAGATGGTGATGAGCGTGAAAAGAATTTGAGAGAGAAGGGGTTATTTGGATTTGAGGATTTTAGGGTTAGTTGTTTGGATTCTGGGACAATTTCTAGCGGCCCAACTCAATTTACTTGCACCATACCATCATGTCTGATCCGCACCCCTCTTCTCCTTTGTGTTGGATTTTCATTAATTTTGGGCCTGTTCCTTGTTAGCCCAAACTGGATTCAGCGTTACACAACCAATTTTCAATGAGTCACCCCTTTCTATGTTCAGCTTTAACCTTGGGCCACTGCATTTGGGCCCAGCGCCCTGTTGTTAATCGCACCTCCAGTTTTATTTTTTGTTCTTCAGCCAATTCTATTTTATTTTTCAACTTTAGTTTTATTTTGATAAATCCTTTAACTTTCAATATAACATAAAAACACAAAAATATTAGAATTTAGATTTTCCACCTCTCGTACAAAAACACCAAAAATATTTTATTATCTTAGAATTTAAATTTTAGTTTTTATATTTTTAAAAATACAAAATTATAATTACTTTAATTTCTCATATAAAAGAAAAACCAAAGAATGTTTGTTAATGTTTCTTTTATATTTCATGTGCTAATTTTTAGATTTCTTTTAGTTAATTTGAATTAAATTTGTTATCATTTTTTATGCATCATTTTGTATATCCGTACTAGCATTTTTTTAATTACGAGGTACCACTTGATACTGAGACTCTCAAATTTCATGGACAATTTTATTTAATTTCGTACGTATTATTTCTTTATTTTTATTTTGGGCTTGTAATAGTTAATTAGGACTTTTACTTTCTCGCACATTTACTTTTCCGCACCTCCAATTATGTAATTGCCCGAAGCCATGTAATAGCGTAGGACTTTACATTTCCGCACTTTAATTTTCTATAAATATAATAACTGCTAGTAACTAGGTGTGTATAGTAAGACTAAAAACAATCGTAGTTCACCTTAATTCAAGATAAGATAATCGAATCTAACTCACTCGCACACACTCACCTCTAGGGTACTCCCCTTTTGGTTGCCTTCGATTATATGGTCGTGTCCCTCGAATATAGAGGTACCCATTAGCAAAAGTACCGACGATTAAAAATCATCACAAAGATCATAAGTCCCTCAATGACCCTCGATGTTGCCTACAAATATATGATCTAGTCCCTCGAATGGTTGCCTACGAAACGATGATTGTCCCTTCAACGACCTCCGATGACCCTTCGATTGTCCCGCACGTCCAATCAATAGGACTACCTACCCCTAATGGTAAGGATAGCCCTATCTTTCTTAGAAGAGTTAAAAGCATAGAAAAAGACTAACTTAGGGTAGTGTTCTTAATATGCTTAGCTCAATTAAAACTATTTTCACACCTCTCTTTTCAAAGACTAAGGCTACGCTTTTAAGCTAAAGCCCTTACACTTCTTTTCAAAACAAACAAACATGAGCTAAGCAAATTAAGAGCCCGTAGACAACTACGGATGAAAAGAGTGCTTACACCTTCCCTTTTCATAATCGAGCCCGTTTTCTTAAGAAAGGGTCTTTTCTGTTCTTTTTACCCTTCAAGATATTGGACAAAATAAAAGTCGGTGGCGACTCATGCTTACCGCAACATTGCTTACTTAAAAAAATAAAAGTCAGTTTACCGAGTTACAGAGAGTCTCATTTATCAGAATTGATAGCAACAGCTCTTCTGAAGGAACGATACTTGACTTTTGATCTGGAGTTGATTTGTGACGATGTAGCTTGTCCAAATTTTATTTCAGAATCCTTAAAGTTAGAACCTTGCTTTCTAGATATTTAGACAGTGGCCAATCTGAAAACGAGTTCTTCCTTTGATGAGGGCACTTATGATTCTTGAAACTTTGGCATCTAATCTTCAGTACATCCTTGAGTCCGATCTTCATATGCTTAACTTGACATATGATGTAACTGATTTGTATTCAGAATATTCGACTTTGTCTTTAGAGATATAAGCAGCATCTTTTTTGATGGACAAATCTCAGCTTCTAATTTATACTTGAAAGCTCGATCTTGTATGCTGATTTCTGATGTTGGAGTATTGGTTCTCACTTTGACTCCTTCTGATTACTTGTGACTTTTGAAGCAGCAACTTGTTGAGAAGTGCACAATAACTTCTTCTGATGATCATTCAGTAGAAAATAGTATTTATGAGTTTCTTTGCTTGTTTATGATGATTCTTTGCGGACAGCAATCTCGAATCTCCTTGAATATAATATTGGCACACTCAAGAAAACTATTAGAAACTAAATTGTTACATATAAAATATATGTGTTGTTATCGTCAAAACATAGAGACTAATTGCTTGAACAAGTTTTATTCTTGCATTGGCTTATAGGCTTTGACCCAACTTGTGATTTCTACCCCTACCATATTCGACCCTAATTATTTTTTCAAGTGGGGGCTTGTCCAATTGGCACTATCCTCTCTGGATCTTTGAAGCCATTTGTCACCCATCTTATTGATGATATTTAAAGTGTTTGCACAATTTCATACGCCAAAATTTTCCCATCATATTTCAAGCTATTTTGATTCACCTGACTTTCAAATACTCAAGAACTATGCAAGAATTGGGCCCACTTACCTGTCTCCTAAGCAACAAGCCTCCAACTAGGGTTTTGTCTCTCTCCAAGTAAAACCAGGTTCTGAAACCTCAAGTGGACTTCATGGAATCCCATATGCTTCAAAGCATCCTCATGCCAATTTTCAAGCCCTGAATCACAAGATTGCCCAATCAACTGCTCAAATGGTCAACAGTCGACTAGTTTGACCTAAAAGTCAACTATGGTAAACTCACAATCAAAACTCCTAATTTTTGGTCAACATCAATATTTTGAAGTCACATTCATCATTTGATAAAGAATTGATCATGATTCATCAAGGAAAGCTCGGAAATCAACAAAAGATCAAGCTTCTAAATTAGGGTTTCTAGGAGAAAGTCAATCCAACTTTGACCAGCCATAACTTTCACATGGTTCATTAGAAATTTCCCAACCAAAGCCTATTTTGAAGGAAATTTCATTCTCTACAACTCTGTCTCTCTAAAGACAAGGCCAAAAAAGTTCATTTGAGAGATATGAGCCAAAACATTACAGGACCTTCTAGAAGCTCGCAAAAAGCTGTTTTTTGTTAGGAGCTATATCTTCAAGATAAAATTCTCAAAGGCAAAATATGTTCCAAAGTGGATTGTAGAGGACATATTGGGCTTTCCAAAAAGTCCTAGAACATATTCATATGATAAACATTGAAGGATTTATGACTAGTTAAAGTTGAGCAATTTTTGAGAAAATGCACATAAAGCAAAATGAAGAATTTAGGGTTTTTGAACCAATGAGCCTAAGATATGGATTTCAAAATTGACCATGGGCCTTATAATGACTCTTAAAATAATTATTTTATTTTTATAATATTTATTTTTATTTATTTGAGTTTTAATTCATTTAAATATTGATAAATCATATAAAATTGGAAAAATTTGTTTTAAATCAAAGATTTGATTTCCAATCTGTTACAATCAATCCAAAAATCCAAAAATATGATTCAAATTCATGCTCATGTGGATTGGTGGAGAAAGATTGAAATTTGGCCATTTTTAGAAACATTTACAATTTAATTTCAATCAAATATCAATCTTTGATTTGGTGAAGATTCAATCAAGTTTTATAACCCTAATTCCTTCCTCTATATATTCTCAACTCACTCAAAATATTAGGGGACAAAAAAATAGGTTGGAGAACTCAAGGAATGGGGTTCTTGGAGAGAAAATTTTCAAGGAAGTTAGGGCAAGTGTGATCTTCGAGTGCATCCTCTCCCAATTGATTCTGAGCGTTACATTATACTCCTGGAGGTTCCAGAATGCCATATCATCCCTACCAAGAGTGCATCATCGTGGTAAAGAAGAACCTTCGCTTTTAAGGTTTGGTGTAGGGATGGCGTTTGACCATTGTTAGGGCACAAGCTCTCTTGTGTTTCGTATTCCTGGTTGCAGGTACTTTCATGGGAAACAGACACCACCATTGAATTCTCCATACTCCAATTAGTGGATCTGGGCAAACTTTAGGTTTGTTTGACGTTGATCATGGCTGATTTTAAATCACAATTAAGAAGATGAAGGACCTGCAGAAAAATCAGCAGGTAAAACCCCAGCACTTTCCGCAGGTAAAACGGCAGGTCAGGAGGTTGAAGATGATGAATAGTCTTCGTTGAAGGGTGGACTGCTGCGTGGCTGATCCTTACTCGTGGGTCAATTCTCACGACCCCTCTCCTCATGCGTGTGTTGATTTGATTGGGCAGTCAACAACCAGAGTCCTCTCTCACTGTTCCTGATTGGCTCGTCATAGGATATGGGCCCCACTCTGACTTTGCTTTTGAATTAATCAATTAGTTAATTTGAATCTATTTTATTGATCTTGCTTGGTATTGTCTACAAGTTGAATGCGCAACATCATTGGCAAAAGGGGACGGAAAATGACTCAAAGGGAGGGGGTTCGATCCCCAACCTTCACGTTCTCCCTTATTATTTTTCTATCAAGGGCATTACTCACAGATCCAGTGCGCCTCACGCGCAGGAGCCTATTAAAGGCCTTCAACGTGAGCCTCTAGAGATCTTTCCGTGCCAGATCCAAGAGCCTAAAGCTGCAACTTCACCATGAACATTCAGCAGCGCGCCATACTGGAACCCAGCGGTCAGGTTTCTTTTTCTTTTTTAATAGTTTTTTAATTCAATTGTTTTATTTAAATTTAGTTTTTTTTTTTCAATTTAGTAGTTATAAATTTAATTAAGTATTTTATGTTAAACTAATTAGTAATTAGATTTAATTAATTAGGATAACTAACTTAGGTAATTAGGATTAGGTTTTTAAACCAATTTTTTTTCCACATAATTATTTAATTAAATTAGTTTAATTAGGTCTTAGCGTTTAGTTTTAATCATAAAAATACAAAAAAAAAAAATTAATTAGATTTTGATTTTAATTTAGTAATTAATTTTAGGTTAACTTAATTAGGAATTTAATCAGGGTCAGTCGTCTTGAATTAATTAGGTTCCCAACCAATAATTAATTAATTAAGGGCTTCCATCAACCTTAAGTAGTTTAATTAAAATCGATTAATTTTAGACTCATAATTTAGGGTTAGCACCAACCCTAGTCTAGGTTTTTTATCTAATTTCTATTAACAATGGTTAACTATGCCCCGTTTGGGTTTGCCTTTTGCCTTGCCTTGCTGATTTATTAATTTGATTCTATTAACTGTGGTTAACTTTTTCCCCTATTTGGGGTTTTCCCTTTTACCGTGCTAGTTTTTCATTGTTTGCCTAATTAATTATATTCTTGTATCTGCCCCAAAGCCTTGTAATAGTTTAGGTTTATATTTCTGTCTTTATTTTCTACCTTATTTTCTTCTGGGTTTTTTGGCTATGGTAAGATGATGATTGTCCCTTTCGAATGCTAAGGTATCCTTACTGGTTGCCTAAATGATTATTTCATCCTTTCCTAAGACTTCCTACCCTCCTTATGGTATGGATAGCCTTATGGCAAACGATAATTCTCGATGACCCTTCGATGTTCCTTACATCCAATGAAAGGACTTCATACCCCGAATGGTATATATAGTCTCTTTCCCTTAAGACTTAAAGAACAAGAAAGACTTAACTCTAGGGTAGGTATCTCTTAACTGCTTGCTCGTCAAAAAACTCTTTTCAAATCAAACTTTCAAAAATATTCTTGAGGACTGACACAAGAATAAAAAACTTTGCCTTTTGGCACCTCCTTTTCAAACAAAACAAATATTTCAAAGTGAGCTTAGCAATTAAGAGCCCATGGATAACCATGGATACAAAGGGTGCTTACACCTTCCCTTTGTATAACCTACCCCCCGAACTCAAAATCTTTCAAAGGTATTTCCTGTTCTTTTTGCCTTTCCAGTTGGATAAAATAAAAGTCGGTGGCGACTCTTGCTATCCGCACATTTTTTAAAAAAGTCAGTTCTCCCACCGTATTACACACAACTATGTAGTATTGACCGATGCAAATTGGAACAATAACTTAGTTTGGTTATTGCTAGTTCTGGTCGAGAAGAGTCAATGTTATTCTTCACCGTCATTAGGAACTGTTTCGGCCTACGGAAGGGTTCATGTATCCACCTCCAAAAAATTTCCTTATTCAAGGTGAATGTCTCCATGGCTTCACCACTTATGCTCTTGGAGTGACTAGTTCATAAGAGGAGGGTGTGCCAGCTACGCTTTAAGAGCGAGTCTCACCAGGTGAGGGATGTAACACCCGATATGTAATTAATTATTTAATTAAATATTTTCGAATTTGGAATTTAAGTTAAATGGGGATTAAGAATTGTCCCTGTTAAAATCTTGAGAGTATAGGAAAAATTGGGAGAGTTTTTGCGTGGCTGGAACAGAGGAAAGGAAAAGAAAACAAAAAGGAGAAAGGAACAGGGGGTTGTCACCCCCACAAGAGAGAGGTGGGGGACAGTCACCCCTGTGAACCACAAGGGAATGGAGTGCTTGCTCACGGATGAAAATAGCTAGGTGGCGGTCACCCCTGTATTAGGTGGGGGCCACCATATTCTTTTTTAGCACCTGTTACTTTATTACTTCATTAGGCACTATAATAATCCTTAATGAAAGTAATTGGTTATGAATAGGCAACAAAAATAATTTAAGTGAATCATGTATGTTTGAAACGGTAACAGAAACCCACTGAGCAGGAGTATTTAAATAGCAGAGTGATACATACTTATCAGTAGGAGTAACACAGTAAATTAGTAGCGCAAAATAGTAATAAAAATGGTAGAATGTTTTAGTAGCAGTATTGTAATAATATTGATAGGAACTAATGTTAACAGTATAGACATCAGAAGCAGAAAAATAGTAGATTAATTAGTAGCAGTAAGTGATAAGTTGTTGATTTTTAGTTGATTGGATTTATGTAACAGGTCTAGTATTTTAAATAGCAGAATTGGAAATATTGGCAGGAACAGTAGAAATTGTAGTACTAATTTCACGGAACGCTAATGAGAACATTAGTACGAAGTAGAAATAGTAGAACTCGTAACTGATAGTTAATTGACCAGTATAGTTGAATTATCCAAATATTTACGGAACATTTGTAGCATATTTTGGTTGATTCGGTGTGTTGTATATTTGCTGGAAAATGTGAACTTTCAGGTGGTGTTGAATTTTGTTGAATTGCCTTTGATTATTGGCAAATAACAGGTTGTAGGCTTATGGCCAGTGTAGTTGTTATTGTTGTTGCGTTGCCATTGTTGTTGATGATTGTTGTTATTATTGTTATGTTGTGGTTGCTAATAAGTTGCTAGTGTTATTGTTTTGCCTCTATTAATTGGCAAAGAAATCAAGTTGTAGGCTTATGCGAAAGTTGATTCGTTGTTGCACTGTTATTGTTGTCATTGTATGTTGTAGGCTTATGGCCAATGTTGATGTTGTTGTTTAAGGAATATTTTTGTGTTATTGTTGTCGCATTCATTTTTGTCGCGTACATAACATATCAAGTTGGAGTTGATGCTCAGTAAGTTGGCCTGGATTGGCAAATATTAAGTCGAAGGCTTATGCCTTGTTTTAAAGTTAAAGGCTTGTGCCTTGTTGATGCCTCTATTAACTGGCTGATTTTAAGTTGGAAGTTTTGCTTCGTTGGTACCACATGCATGTGCATTGTATGAGTCGCATTTTGAGTTTCATTTTGAGTTGTTGTTGTGATGATAAATTAGTCGTTACATTATGTTGATAATTTTGTGGTGATGAATGTTGTTTGAAAGTTGTTGAAGTGGTGATTTTATATAACCCGGTCTAATATATTGTTTATCATACACTCAATTATATGATTCGATATCTCACCCCTTCTATTTGAATGTTACCCCTATGTTGGTAACATGCAGGTAATCCAAAGTGAAGGCTGCTTACCTTCATTAGTTCGAGTCAGTGTCGTTGCTCTGATACGTAGAACTCATGGGGATGAACACATGTTATTTTATTGTTGAATTTACTTTAGTTGTTGAATCTTAAGTTGATTACATGAAATACTTTTTGTTTTGAAATTGTTTTTAGTTGAACAAATTTTTTTATGCCAATTGAAGTTGAATATTGAGATTCCGCTGCTTAATTAAAAGTTGTTTGCTTTTTAAAAGAATAAATCAGATCGTTATTGGTTCATCCAAGTTTAAGTGTTATGTATCTATATCACATGCGATTACATTATATGATGATTGTTTTTAAAGTTGAAAATTGAAGCATCTCATTTGTATGTCGTACTCTGATTTTTAATATTATCTGCCGGGTAGAAATGGGGTGTTACAAGGGATCTACATTAGAAGCGCGATCTATGCCATCCCGAGGGTTACAATAATATTTGCACGTGCAATATTTCTCATAGTTAGAAAATTATTTATTCAAATTTCAAAGACTCTCGAGGAATACTTATCTTGCATGGAGAACCGTAAATAAGGCGTGTTCAACCCCTATTAAATCTCCTCCCATATCAATTATGTAATCGAGGAGCATTTATATGGATTCTTCAGATACCCAGCTCCAAAATATATATGTCTGACCATTTAGTGGTTGATTTACATTTGAAATAATATGAGTCTTAATAGGCTGCAGGCGTTATCCCCGTATCCTTTTAATCGACCTTAGCTATCATCTTTTGACCCCCACTCAAGGGATACATCTGCGCGACGAGTGTATTTGTGGTTGGCTTACTTCATCATGAACGACATCTACTCTCTATCATGTATGGACATACATGTCAGGCCCTGCTCACGATTGGCGATGACGTGCAGTCGACGGATCTGTTTACCCACTTGCTTGTGTTAGGCAGTAAATTGGATTTTTTCAAATGCAATATATTAGGGAAAATATATTTTATAAACTCATTATACACTTCCCATATGCTTTCCTAACAAGCGCAACATTGGAGAGCCATTATGTTTTTGTCACTTCAAAGATGAAGTTCCTCTGACCGTGCTAACAGTAGCTCAAAACTTCTTTAGATATTGCCTTCTTAACTACTGCGAGACCTACCAAGAATTGGGATTGACGTTTATATGATGGCGTGCTATAGTGGGATTGAAATCGAACATTTCATATGGAGAAATGGAAAAGATATATGTGTTATCCCAAAGAGACTCTTCTAACATGTTCTTTCCCTCGAAAGGGAGGTCGGCCATATCCTCACGGATCTGGTTGGATTATCATCAAGATGAACCACATTGAAATCATCGTCCAGAGTCAGTCTGACTTCATTCTCGCGCACGTCGATATCAAACATATCGACTTTCACTTGATCTCCCTCTGCCACAACTAAAGCGAAAAGGTTTTCAGTATCACTTCGTGGGTATGCCTTGCCACCTTTAAGTCAACACAAATCATGAATGGTTCCCCGTTGTTGTTCTGATACGCTACTTTAAGGGACACTAGGGAAGCTATGGCATCTAGTTTTGCCAAGAAGGACTGGTCGACGATGTTGCTGAAAACACTCTTATAGGATACTACCAAGAAAAAAATGGTTACCTTTTTTTTTTTTGTTTTCTCTTTCTCAAAGTGATATGGGTGGATCTGTCATTCCACATGGGTGAGTTATGGAATCGTTGAAAACCAAGTGGCTTCCACCGTTGCATTGACACAAATCTAACTGGTGGAATCTTAGCTTTTCGAGTGTGTCAATGAGAGGATGTTACACGAGCTTCAGTAGTCTACGAGGAATCATAACATTGTGCGATCCATAATAATGATTATTATCATTAACAATAACTTTGTGTTTGAGACTCCATTTAGCTTTTCACGATCTAGAAATCCTAACACCAACTAATCCTCACTTTGCATTATGATATCAGTTGTTACTTGGAGGAGGTGCTATGGTGGCCGATCTTTGTCAAACATTGCTTTCGGCACGAATCTTGCCGATGACAGAGAATTGATGTGGTGTGAGATTGGTGAATTTGGCAAAATTCTTCGGTGTGACGTAGGAGGTTATTTTTTTCCATCTCACGACAATATTTGTAGAATATGGGTTTGGATAAAAAATGATCTGCTCGTGGAGTTTATTTATGGAATTTAACAAGAATTCAATGTCGTTTCTCATTAACGACAACACTATTCTGTTATGGAACTAAAATTGGTGTTGATTGATAACATTTGACTCTGAAATCACTTATGTTAATCTCTGACACAATGATGTAGGATGGATCTGCAAGGTTAATACTTCAACGTCCCAAGTGAGTTACCATAGTCTAAGATAATTATAAAGAAAAGTGGAGATAAAAAAATATACGCGTTGACTATATATACGTTGAATAATTTCAATTGAGCAAGTGCACAATTGTCCTCTAGACTTTGAATGATCTCTTGATGCTCTCGCCTCTATGTACCCATTATAAACAATAATATATATAAACAATAAATAAATTAGTGACAATTTTTCACTAAAGTTACTTAAAATTTTGCCTTGAAATAATGGATACATTTCAGTTTTTAATAAAAATTATAATTATCTTTTTTACTATAAAATTTATTCAATAAACTACATAACTTTCAAAATTTATACATTTTGCATTTAATTTAATGGATATAATAATAACAAGTCACTTTGGGGAAGAGGGTGCAATATGTTAAAAACATTTGATTGAGTAAAAATAAATAATAATATCAAATGAAATAACTTTATTGGTCAGTTTCATTTGCCACGGATCTCCATCCCAATACCAAATCTTTAGAGACGCACAACCGTAGATATCTACTCTTATCAACGATCACAATTTTCTAAATTTTCTAAACTTTTTCATTTCCCGCTTTTCCCTCATTCTTCCCCTCCCATATATTCCCCAAACTCTTCCTTTCCTCTCACCACATCTCAATTATCATTCAAACAAACATTTCTTTTTCTCTCTCCAATCTCAATGGCTCGTACCAAACAAACCGCTCGCAAATCCACCGGAGGCAAAGCTCCAAGGAAGCAACTCGCAACCAAAGCCGCTCGCAAATCTGCTCCGGCCACCGGAGGAGTGAAGAAGCCTCACAGATTCCGTCCAGGAACTGTTGCTTTGAGAGAGATCAGGAAGTATCAGAAGAGCACTGAGCTTCTCATCAGGAAACTTCCATTCCAGAGACTGGTTCGTGAAATCGCTCAGGATTTCAAAACAGATCTCCGATTCCAAAGCAGTGCTGTTTCTGCTCTTCAAGAAGCCGCTGAAGCTTATCTTGTTGGTTTGTTCGAGGACACTAACCTTTGTGCGATTCATGCCAAGAGAGTTACTATTATGCCTAAGGATATTCAACTCGCTCGCAGAATCAGAGGCGAGAGGGCTTAGATTCTAGTTTTGTTTCTAAGTATCTGCCTTATGTAGTTGTTGATTTGTCAGGGTTTTTGATTCATTTGTTATGAATCTTGATGTAGCAATGCATTGATCTACTACTGTGTGTTTGTTCAAAAATTGAATCTACGATTCTATATGTTATATTATGCATTATTGGTTTAATTGATTAAATCTGCGCAATTTTGATATTTAGTGTTGATTGCATTTGATTGTTTGTGTCATTATTCTTCAAACTTAAAAACAATTCTGTTTCAACTTCTCAACTCTCAGATCTCTTTAACATTAACTTAAGTAGTAGATGATAGTTTTCCAGCAATTTAAATGTTCAAAGAGGATTAGTCAAACCAATTCACCTTCAATCAAAAGTTATGAACGTAATTGAAAAGAGACGGATTAATAGCATTTCCGTTCATACTTTTCTGCATATTCGTTCATTCTTTTTCTTCGTATTCCTAACACCTCATTGCACATTCATTTCTGATTTTTGTACCAATTTTCGGTGTATCTGTTGAATGACTGAAAGTTCTTGTCTGCAATGCATCATCTTAGCAAATTGATATGCATTACAGCAGCATTCTTATCTTTTAAATAAGACCTTTGAGTGTATCTACTTAAACCCATATCATTCTTGCATTAATGATTTTATTTGCCGCTCATCCTCTTCTCATATTAACACGGTGCAATATCAATTTAGTGATGTTTTGTTTAGAAGTTTCAAGTTGAGAAGCCATTTGGGTTTGTTCACCAGGGCAAAGTCTAGACCTATGAGACCAAAACGTCTTTATCGTCCTCAGAGATGTGTCAAGTTATCATGTACGGACACTTCGAGCACAACCCCGACATTAACACGGCGACATCAATAATAATTTGGAAAAAAGAGTAAATTGAACGCAAACACAAGTATTGGTACAAATGTCTGGCATTGATACGGACACCGATACACCTTACTTTAGAAGTGTCGGTGCTAGATGTCAACTTGGGGTTGTGGATGAACAAGTCGACAAAAAGCTTTTTGGTAGTAAGAGAGTTAGTCAAACAAATTAACCTTAAATTAAAATGTAATGGAAAATATCATATGTAAAATGGACCCGTTTCTTTTGGTTTATTTTAAAAAATGAAAAATATCATGTGTAAAAAAATTTAAAAAAAAAACTTTTTATAAAACTTTTAAATAAAAATTTGATTTGAATAGTTATTCTTAAAATGTATTTTAAATATTTCATCTTTTTATTGAATTTTTTTTTGAATATCAAAATTTTAAATATTTACTCAATTTTGAAGCTATTTCAAATAGATTTTCATAAAAATCATTTTTAAAATACAACTTTTTAAAAAAATTACCATTTTAACTAAGTTTTGGTTTTAATATTGTATGTTTATGGTATAAGATGTCAAAATTAGTGTTTTATTTTAGAAAAAAATGAATATAAAAAAAGTTGAAATATTTTGAAAAACGGTATTGTAAAATTTATTTTAAAAAATACAAAGAAAAAACATCCATTTTTTAAAAGCTGATAGTAATAATGTTTTTTTTTGGAATATGTTTTATAGGAAGATGTAAAAATGATTTTGATTGATTGTTTTTTTTTTTTTTTTGGATTTAGCCAACCAGTTCCGATCCACATAGTGAATCGACTAATCTGGTTTCGTGGTTCAGAGGGACGACTCACTGGCCAAGTCTTGTTTCCACCAAGAATTGAACTCGGGTAGTACCCAGACGATTCGTCCTTAATAGAAGCTCCTTTCCCACTAGAGCCCAAGTACTTGGTTGATTTTGATTGATTGTTGTTTATGGATAAAATGAGAATTAAATGCAATTTGCATTTAATTTTACCTTTGAAAAGATGAATTTTTTATAATAAAATGGTTAGATGAAATAAAGTTAATGTTTTTTTTTTCTTATGACTTTAACAAGAAAAATGAGTGTTTTTTTGCTTATAATTTGATACTGAGTAGTATATATACGACATGCTCACAATTTCAAATTATAAATCATACTATAACTTAAACCTTATAGAGTTCCACAGTTATATCGCAAATGCCCATCTAGATCTCTAAATAGAGCATACATCTTTGCAAAAACTACGAATTCACTATACATGATTTTGTATCAAGTCTTTTTCCAACAAGAAAAGTATTCAAAGAGAGCCAAAATACTCCCATCCTCATTTCTTTCACATATTTATCAAATGCTTCCTCTACAACATTTCTCTTAACTACATTATACATATTATTCATCTTCTCAGCTAGACATCTAGCAAGAACAATTGCATCTTCAGTCGAAGCCGAGCCACCCTATGCAATGAATGGACCAGTGGCATGCATCGCGTCACAGACAACTACTATTGTTCCTTTATTGAGTTTGTCAAGAAGTAGATCCCACGGTGGACGATACTTCAAGTCAGTGAGATGTAAAAAGTTTAACATGCAACTTTGTATCATGTCCATCGCATGCATCGGAAAAGGAAAACCTTCCATTGATTTCATTAATGATCGTCTAATAAGAATCAGATCTTTCAAAATTATTGAATCTTGGGAAGTGCTGAGCCTTGTTACAAACTAGTAAATAAGTTTGTTGGTAATTGGGATCCTTCCGAGTTGGACTTGACCTTGGCTGATCATAACAAACTCACTAGGAAATTGATGATTCTTTTGATACTTTGTGAACCCTCGAGTTACGCGTGTAAAGAAACACAAGAGCTTTGTCGGGTGTAGCCCAACCATATTTGCAACGATAGAATTGACTCCATCACATCCAATAACAACTTGATATGCCAACAAATGTAACAAAAGAGAAAATAGAAACGTAAATCACAAATATTGTACACGATATTTGTTTACACAGTTCAGTCAAGTGTGTCTACGCTACCTTAGCTTGAAGGATACTTCCATTGCCAAGCAAAATTTGTCGATATTTGTTTATTGGATCTAATTCTATGGAAATTACAACCAGTGCGTATAGTTTCCTGTGGCAAACAGTTAGCCATGGATTTGATCAAATCAGTGCGCTTTAAGCATCAAAATTCTCCATTAATCATGTTTAACAAAATTGGATTAACTATTATCAATGATAATGTTAAACTTACACACATGACTTCTATTCCATTAAACTATATCGAGAGACTGTGTTCTTTTAACTTACTCAAATGGTACTTCTTTTGGCTCATCCTCACTAAGTAATATGAGTTTCCCCTGATTATAACTTGGTAAATTCAATTGTTATCAGCAAAATATAAGATGATGATGGTATTGAAATTTTGGTCTTGACTCATGGAGATAATGAGTTTGTGAATGAAGAATTATTTTCGTGGTTTCTCTCAATATTTTTGACAAAGAAGGATTAGATTCTTGATTAATTTTTTGGGTTCACAAAACAGAAAGATTCAACAGCTTATCAAAGAGTTTCTCTTTTCTCGTGATCATCAAAATTACATCATCTAAAAAATGAACACAATTTTTTAATCCTTTGAAAAGAGATAAACTAAAATGATTAAATAGGTGCTATAAATAATTTTTTTTATTCGAGTCAAACAAAGTGTCATTTGAATCACACTTAGTTTTACAGAGAGAATTTGATGACCATAATTTTAATCAATATTCTTGTGATTCGAGTCAGGAAGTAATGTGATTCGAATCACATACTTCTCTAATTCGAATCAAACAGGCAGAGACAAAATTTTCACTTCAAAGCAAGTTCATGATTCAAATCACATCTTGGTTGATTCGACC
Organism: Vicia villosa; assembly: GCF_029867415.1. Taxonomy (NCBI): domain Eukaryota; kingdom Viridiplantae; phylum Streptophyta; class Magnoliopsida; order Fabales; family Fabaceae; genus Vicia; species Vicia villosa. Next base: position 81,417,366 of record NC_081181.1, on the reverse strand, counting down.
AAGCCTTTCAAAAACTTTGATCTAAGACTTCTAACTTGTGATTCAAGTAACACTCAATATTTTGACTTATATCAAATTGCAAAAATGTAAAAAATTCTATGGGTCCAATTCTAATTGAATAAATGGAAAGGTTTCTCAAAGGTACATGACTAACAAATGAAGGATAAGATCACAAACAATTTATAGATAAATTATACAAACATGATGAATCAAATTACATACACACATAAATCAAATATTCGATAGAACATCAAAATAAATGATATAATCCCCCCTTTTTGATGTTTGAATTTTTTTAGATATTATTGATATTTAATTAGAGCATATGTTAAAGTTTGTAATTTGTATTTCAGGATGAAATTGATTCTGGATTTATTTGAACAACATACAACAAATGATACACACGTGGAATTTGATTCTTGAACTATCAAGCCTCATGCATTAAATACTTAATGCGCATAAATACAACGACAATATCGCAATCCTTCTCCCTTTGAAAAATATTAAAAAGAGATAAAGACAAAAACATATACGACACACAGAGATGAACCCAAAACAACATATAAGCCAATACAAAAGGCCATACAATACCCAATCAATTTAAAACTAGAAAATCACATTCTAGCACATATACTATCAAGCAATGCAATTTAAAAAATTATACAAGATACGAGATAATATAGCAAAGGATATCATAGATAATCACCAACATGATCAAAATAATGGCATAACCACACCATAGAAAATATTATCCAAGATACCAAAAGAGTAACCATATCCAAAATATCATGGGAATATGTCTAGAAAAACACAAATAAACGAATCATAAATGATGAAAATGATATGATATGATATAATAAGCTATGGTAGGTTTGAAGGACGAGGATTAGGAGCAGGGTCAGAATTAATATCAAAGTCAAATCCTGAACCTTTAAGCGATGCAACAAATTCCTTGATGCTTCCAAAAAAAGCTACCATCCGGTCCTCTCTAGTTCTTGCAAGGAATCATGCAATCTTATCTAATATGGGAAACTGTTTGAATCATGTCTACATATACGTTCAAGTGAGCCTTCACAGCGGGAGGAAATAAATATGTAGAAGCAAAAGGTGGAGTAGATGAACTTGAAGGAACATAAACCCTTCTAAGAACATAGCATTTTGGAGTATCTTTGTTTTCCACAAACTTATCATCACATACCTTTTTGTGCATATCCATATAGAACCAATAGTCCAAATCCTTGTAAAATACTTCATAAATTTTACAACAGTGGAATAAAAAACATTGAGAGCTTCAAGCATGTCTTCTGGAACTTGATAGGCAAGATGAAAATCAAGGATATACTGAATGAATAAAGAGTAGAACACATGAAGCCTAGGAACTTAATCCAGTTAATTTATTGGATGTCTCTAGGGATCGCGATTGGCCAATGGTCTCATTCCCCCTCTCTACCCCAGTGAAAACTTGGTTTGATGCTGACATGATTGGCATCATCGATCTCGCATGTGGCCAATATCTAAAGAAAAAAAGAGAGGAAGACGAAAACACTAGAAGTAGAAGTGAGATCACTGACGTGGCCAAAAAAGAAAAGCAAGTAGGCAGACACCTAATTGGTAATGCCTTTATCGGGTGTGAACTAGCACAAGTAAAAAGGCCTATATTTCAACATCAAACCAAGTTTTCACTTTATAATACTTGTAAATTTAACTTTAAAAATAGTGGAAGACGTTACCATTTCTGATGGTGAAAATCATCGAAGAGTGAAGTAGGCGTAACAAGGAAGAATCGTCAAACCACTGTATCCTGATAGGCCCTTCTACCCATGCTAGTTCACACTCGATATTGGACACTCTACCTTAGATAAAGAAGTCTCAATTTTAGATAATATGTTTAAACATCACACAAGGCCTTCTCTTACCCAAAATAAAATTTTCAAGTTCTTTCAGCCTCTTATCCCAGACAGAGAGAGAACCAAAATTCTTCACCTCTTAGTCATCATCTTTAAAACATTTATTCGCCTCACCAAGCTCCTTAAAAAGGTTATCCTTCTCAAAGAGTGTTGATCCTAAATACTTTTGCAATACCTCATTCTTCCATAAAAATTTTATCACTCTTAAGAAAACTCGATGAAAAATGTAAGTATTCAGAAATGCATAAGGGTTTCTTTCTTTACCAAATATTTTTTCCTATCCTCTTTAGTGGTATTCTCTACTAACAACTGGGTTTTGAGGCGACACTTATTTTGCTTTAGTAAATTGTTACCAAAAGGCTCAACTTCATCCATGTAACTCAGGTCTTCCTAGAATTTGGTCAGGTTGGTCTTCAGGTATTCCTTTTTCTGTGACAAGTTAGTGGGTTGGAATAGATAGGTTCTTAGACAAAAAAAAATGACTGTGCTACTAGAACTTCGAAAGCTCATACGTACACTTTGGAATGTTAGGGGTATTACTATAAGGGTAAATGGGTACCCTGGTTAGAAATCCCAATAGTCCATGTAACCTGACAAGACATTGCAAAGACTCTCATGTTCAACCCGACTGAGAGGAAATACCAAATAATACCTATATTTGAAGTTCTTGAAGCTATTAATTATACACTTCAAACATTTTCTCCCTTGTATGAATGAAAGCAACTCTTGATCATGGTCTGATTTGGCAAGGGTCATTGTATATGGAAGACATGGAAGAACATTATTAGAATGGGGATATTGTTCTTATGCTCACACAAATATTAAAAGAATTTGACGTAAGCTAAGCTCACATGATGCAAACGTAACAGGAAAATACCTAGATGGTTCATACCCTAACTTAAAAGGATTAAAAGGGAGCTTGAACCCTGTTCTCGAGAACAAACACTTGTGCAAGGGTAGCTCACACCCGTCAATATGAATGCACAATCTCTTGTTGGGACCAATGTGTAGCACTTCCCAATTAAAGGCATTTCCTATCCCACATTTATCAATAAAGACAAATGTTTCCCCAAATTATGTTGCTCCATTCGAGGGTATTAGTCAACATTAGTAGGAAACTCAGATCTCGTTGTCCCCATCACTCCATTTTAGCATTAGTATCAACAACTAAAAAGTTATGACTGTAAGTACCAGCATCGAGCTATGACTTTATCCACCACCTAACTTCTTTTTCATTAGGTTCGCAACCAAAATAGATTTTATAGGATTTAATCTGGATTCAGGCATTCAATTTATCTTCAAGATGTCTACAATTTATGGATTTGGCATATGAAGTCCAAGGAAGGAAATACCATAGGTTACCTCACTAATATCAATCCTAGTAGGAATGGGTTCCCTTATGTTAATGATCAGTGCATTTTAATGCACGTTCTTCCATGTTTGTACTCAAGCATTTCTTCGGTTTGTTTTATTTATTTTTATGTTTTAATATGTTTTTATATTTTATTTTATTTTTGCACTTAGTTGTTTTTCGTATTAATTTTTCAGCAATAACAGTCTGCACGGAAACGATCATATCTGGAGTTCCAGGAGTCCGATTGAGGCGTTCTAATAATCGCCGGAAAGCTAAGAGAAAGATCTACAATTCTTATGTTTGAGTCGAAGTCAGAATCGGACTGTAGAAGGGCCAGAATATTCGTTGAAGTTGCAGCACTAGTTTTAGTTAAGTTTCGGGTCAATTGGTTTTGGGCCTGGGTCGTATGTTTGACCCAGTTGGATTGTAAAACGGGTCATTCTCTTTCCCCTTAGGTTAGGCAGCCGCGGACTGTAGCAGGGACCGGCCATTCACGAATTTTGAAAGCTTGTACGAATTGATCCATGGCGAACTAATCCCTTCGAGTTAATCTTCCGTATTCAGGTTCCAAAAACTATGAGATTATTATAATTTTGCAATAAAACTTCCTTCAATTATATATGTTGTTTATCTTTTGCTTAATTTGATATTCATAATATATATTGTTTGGTTCGATTGATTATGTTTTCCAATTTATCTGCGTGTTTATCGTATGCTTAATCGTTAACCCGCTTATCGCTTAACCGAATGCTTAATTCGGCAAACGGGAAATATAATTGGTATAATATTGTTGCGCTTGTTGATCATATTATAATCGAACGGGAACGAAATCCGCTTAGGATAGTGAAATTATAATAGTCGATGATTAGTAGGAACGGGATCGGTAGATTGACTTATTTCATAATCACTTTTACAAAAACAGCTTATTTTCAGAATCACTTATTTTAAGCACTTTTTCTGTAATTCGACCACCAAACCAACCCCCCCAATTTCGATTTCAGTTAATAATTCAAGAATCCTTGAGAGACGATACTCGAGTTACCGTTACCGTCGTTACTACAGTTTTACAAATTAACTCGTTTTTGACCCGCGTGCGACAGCGGATCAGTTAACAATATTTAATTCAGGGTTTCTAGCTTTTGCAGGTTCTCTCGCTTAAACAACATTCATGTTTGGTCTCTCACATCATCAGACTCCCTAACCTCTACAAAGATCAATGTGGGATGCCTTACTTCTAACAATGGTGACTCTAAGGTTTTTGGGTTTATCAATTTAGTCTGAGATGAAGTGTCATTGACTTTATCATCATTATTCAAATATATGATTATGATGTTTAGGTTCCTACATTGGCCACGACTGGAAAGGAAATGCAAACAACTGAAAGGAAAATGAGATAGACGGGTTCCTTGAATGTTTATGCAGGTATCAAAGGTTGGAGAAGCAAAATCACCAAAAAAATATCTTGCAACTAGGAAGGAAAGTTGAAGAATACTGAAATATTACAATGCATATCACCAAAATCGTAAGAAAAGAAAGAAATGCGCGACAGTCTAAAGTAGTGAAGGACAAAAAGAATAATTGACTTCACACACTCAATTTATAGGAAACCATGGGCATCAAGATCAACGCACGAGAATCAGAGAATCATCCGAGATCACAATTGACAACTTATATGAGACCTTGATTCCATAACGACACTTGAGTACACTCGAGTACCATAAGAGTGTCACCTCCACGCTCTAGGCGCATGGATCCACATATAAGCCTTCCCTGAAGTAACATTTTATGACATGATAGGCATTTAATATGTGTGTTCCTGATGCCACCAACTCCCACTCGACATCTCAACATAACTCTATTCTTCCTAAAGTACTCATCCAACAAGTTTACACTCCCACAACAGAAATCACCTAGGTGTCGGTCTTAAAGCTTTCAGATCAACAATCCTCACTTCATATTTGATAGCAAGGACTAAAGGACAACTGTTTCGGGTTGACCAACGGTCGAATAAGATCGTCCTAATACAGAGGCACAATCCTATCATAAGCATCACTCAAGTACTGAACATGCAAACACTCATACTGAAGTTTTGCACTAGAGCGTGACACCGCCTTGATCTCAATTGTTGATATTCATCCAACAACATCCCACATCTCACGCCCTATCTACCGACGATGGTTCTACCTGACATCCCCATATAAGTGTGACCCTATGTATCGCCAATGCATGATTTATTCATTCACCTAGATGTTTTATCTCTCTCACTTTGCTTACTTAAGCGTTAGAGTGATAACTTTCCGAGTACCTCCCTCTTCGTTCATCAGAGACATCTACCATCACGCTAAAAACCTTTATGTGACGAACATCATCAACATACTACATATTTTATGTTTCACACTAGAATAATATTGTTTGTTCTAACAGACTTGAAGTCCGCCGTACCAAAACACTAGTATTAATTTTCTTTGAATTATTTTTTCAGAATATATAAATTTTTTCTCTTTTTTGTTAATTCAATACAAATAATTTGTTTTTTCATTTTTACACATTCAAAATCTACAATATACCAAACTTTTTATAATTTTTTTAAAAAAAATTATATATATTTTTTGATCAAAATTCACTATTTAAAAATGAACAAATAAGATGTCGCTGATTTGAACTCACATCTTATATCTAATGTCTTTACACAACTACTAATTGAAAGAGTTTAAGTAAATAAATAAATAATATTTTTACTTGTTAAGAAAATATTATCTTTGTTTCTTACCTCCATTTAGGGGTGCTCGCGGTGCGGTTTGGGCGGTTTTGATGAAAAAATCATCCGAACCGCAAGAGAAAAAATAGTGCGGTTTGGTTTGGTTCGGTTGACTTTTAAAAAAAATCCGAACCAAACCAAACCAAACTAATGCGGTTTGGTTCGGTTGGTTCGGTTTTTTACAAATATTTTATTGAGCCATACATACATATATATGACAACATAATTTTATATTTAGACATTCATACACTAACAAATAACAACAAAACTCATATTTTGACAACAATTTTCCATGTAATATGTAAAAATTAAATTAGACAAAAGTGGAATATTAAACATAAAATAATAGCATAAAACAATATAAAATTATTATAATGAAACAAAAAAATAGAAGAGACGAAAGATTAGTGAAGGTGAAAAAGAAAAAGAAAAAGTGTTGAGAGATTAGAGAAGATGTGCGATAAAAATGAAACTGAAATACGAAACATTTTCATAAAAATGAGAAGGTGAAAAAGAAAAAGAAAAAGTGTCGAGAGATTAGAGAAGATGTGCGATAAAAATGAAACTGAAATACGAAACATTTTCATAAAAATGAGAAGGTGAAAAAGAAAGAATATAGGAGAGTAAAGATTATAGAAGAAGATGGAAGATTATGTAGCAAAGAAGGTGAAATAATGTTATTAGAGATTTGAGAAGATTGAGCCTGAAATTATATGTGTAAGGATGAGAAAATTGTTCGTATTCATAAGACAAATGTATAATAGGTTTAATTTTGGGTTGGATGTGAGTTAAGTAAAATTTAGGTTGTAACATAATGCGGTTTGATTCAGTTTGGTTCGGTTTATAAAATACAAACCGCAAACCGAACCGAACCGTGCAGTTTTGTTAAAAATGACCCAAACTAATCTGAACCAAATGCGGTTTTTTGCGGTTTCAGTTTGGTTTAGTTTGCGGTTTTCTATTAGGTTGGTTTGGTTTTGAGCACTCCTACCTCCATTAACAAAACGTCTACATCCACCATATGGATATATTTATTCATAAAGAAGGGACACAATGTGTGAGCCATTCATAGATCCAACCACAATACTTGTCAATATATCTTTTTATCCATCACATTTTCTTGTTTTTTAGTGAGACTTTTGTATTTAGTGGTGGAATCAAAAGCGAGGCAACCGTCTCAACTCCACTAAAATTCCCATTTCCAATAACATATATATTTTATATTTAATTATTTTATTTCATCAATAATGAAAACCCCACCAATTTGTGCAGTCCATTTCAACAACTCCATTCTCAAACCTTCCAACAACAACAACCTCAATTTTCGATCCAATTTCATGTTTTTTCCAATCCTAAATCGAAGTTGAGAGTCGAAAAATACGATGATGTTGTGTTTGGGTGTAGTTGGTGGGTCCACTAAATGTCTTCAGCTCTATGATTCCAGTTACAGAATCAACAACAAAAGATTCGGTAATCTAAACAACAACGGTTTATGTTTCAATACGAGGTGGCGTTTCATGGCACTTGAATCGGACTCTTCTTCTTTTGCATCTTCTGTTGATTCTGACACCACCGATAAAAACGCTGCTGCTACTGGGTGAGTAGGATAATTCTTCTTTTTACACCCCCTCTTTTTAATAAATGCACCCCTCCTATTTTTTTAAGGTGTAAATGTAATATCGTCTTTTTATTGTGTTAAACGCAGGTTTTGTATTATAGAAGGACCTGAAACTGTACAAGATTTTGCTAAAATGGAACTTCAAGAAATTCAGGACAATATTCGAAGTAGAAGGAATAAGATTTTCTTACATATGGAAGAGGTGAAATTTTCTTCTTCAAGTAACTATATATATTTTTTAATATGTTATATCTGCGCGCAATTATAGAGACTAATCCATGACGAGCAAAACTCTCTATCAAGAGATGCTAGATTTGAATCCAAGAACCTGGTTAAGCCGAAAGAGATCTCTTACCATCATCTGATACTGCTATTAGATTCTCGGAGTCATGTGGAATTCGTAAACTCTTCGGAATATTTAAGTGCTTATATGTCAAATGATGAGTTCAAAAAGATGGAAAATGCTTTGCTTATATCAACAATATAAATCTTCTTTTTGTAGGTTCGTAGGCTTAGAATACAGCAAAGGATTAAAAATGCAGAACTTGGAATTTCACAAGAAGAGCAGGAGAATGAACTTCCGAATTTCCCATCATTCATTCCATTCTTGCCTCCTTTGGTAAGTTTCATGTAGTTTCTTCTGAACTGCAGCACCGACGCATTCAATAAATGGGCATTGATTTTGTTAATAATCTTTATGAGCATAAAGAATTTACTTTTAGTTTAGACGGTTTCATTTTGAAAATGGTAATAATCAACTACATGTGTTATCTGCAGACTTCAGCAAACCTCAAGCAGTATTACGCTACCTGTTTTTCTCTTATCGGCGGGATAATTCTTTTTGGCGGTCTTCTTGCTCCGAGTGTAAGATTTACGAACACCTAGTTTTGCATTTTCATTTATTTTTCAACTCATTCATTCCAACTGGTCTCATTTTCAACTCATTTCTCAGTTGGAGCTTAAGCTTGGAATAGGAGGCACATCTTATGCCGATTTTATTCAAAATGTGCATCTTCCTATGCAGTTGAGGTAGTGTCCCTTTCCCTATTTTATGTCACCTATTTACGTGATTATTCTCTGAGGAAGAAATTTAAAATAATACTCTCTCAGATCCTATTTATAAAAAAAATTTACTTTTTAGATTCATTGAATAATAAATGTACCTGGTATATATATAGTCTAAAAAATATTTTTTATTATAAATAGGATCAAAGGGAGTAGTCCTGTATTTTCTATAGAGAAATATTTTATTGGCATTAACAAATATCTCTTGAAATGAATATCAATGCATTCTATTTATTGTTTCTAACTTGCCGATATTAATTAAAGTCGGTTGGATATTCTAGTCAGGTTGATCCTATTGTGGCATCATTCTCTGGTGGAGCGGTTGGAGTAATCTCTGCATTAATGGTTGTTGAGATAAACAATGTAAAGCAACAGGAGCAGAAAAGATGCAAGTACTGTGTTGGTACCGGTAATATTTCTAAACCTCTTCTTTGATCTGCATTTCACAAGTCGAATTTATGAACCGAATTTATGAACGGTGGAATTGTAGCATTTTGACTTTTCTTTCCCTTAATATTCTGAAATACTTGAAGATTTTTTAAACATCATATGTTGAAGCTAGCTGCCAGAAAATTGACATTCGTATCATGCTTTTGCTGTGTTAGGATATCTTGCATGCGCTCGCTGTTCAAGCACGGGTGCACTTGTTCTGATTGAACCGGTATCCACCTTTAATGGTGCAGATCAGCCTCTTTTACCGCCGAAAACCGAGAGATGTTCAAATTGCTCCGGATCTGGCAAGGTTGGTCATTAAAAAGTACTGACTTCATAATTTGAAACTAACTATAATACCCTTTATGGTTGAGAATAATGTTGAAATTGTCATACTGAATTCTGATTGCAGGTCATGTGTCCGACATGTCTTTGCACTGGAATGGCGATGGCAAGCGAACACGATCCTCGAATCGATCCTTTTGATTAGAGGTTTAATATTATTGTGGTAGATATCGTAAGTAGGGAATTTGAAATTCTATGATGAGTATGGTATATGTTTTTCTGTTATGAAATAATGGAGTTTCTGTAAATATGTATAAACTCAATAATATGCAAAAGAAAGTGGTTAAGGATCTAAAGACAGTTTCCTTTATTTTATAGGAATTGGATATGTTGTAGCTGGAAATTTCATGGTTACTTTCTTAGAATGGTCACAAGAAATTAGGGGCCAGATTACTGTTTTATGAAACATCTTATTTAAAAACACAATACACATTCATTTTCCTTTTTCTTTCACTTGTTTTTATAAGATTTTTTTATTCATTTCAAATCACTATCACTGGTTACTATGATGTGACAGTTTTTCATAAGATATTGGTTTATATGATGTTCACTTTTCCTTTCAAATGGTGTTGGCATTGGCATTGGCATTGGCGGAGTTAGGTCGAGGAAGCCGTTTCTATACCTCATTCCTTTTAAATTGAATAAATTGAATAAGTTTATATTTTGTTCTGCCGCCGAAAAAATTAATTTCGAAAGAATTGATTTTGTAGAATTGGTTTTAGTTAAAATTGAGTTTAATACAAAGTGATTTATGTTTGGATATATTCACAACGAAAGTGATTTGTATGAAAAATGTTATTTGAATATTTTTATTAAAATTGCTTTTGGATGTGTAAATGACGAAAATGACAAAAAAAAAATGTTGGGAGTTATTGATGTTCAATTTAAGGGCAAAATAGAAAAACCAACGGAAAGTGAGAATTGATTTTTAGAATTGATTTCAAGAAGTTAGGAATTGTAGCTTTATAAAAAATCAATTTTAAACCAGAAAAAGCACAATGGCGGCAATTTGTTTGAGAATGTTAAACACTCCATAATCAATTTTAAGGGCATAGAATTTATTCTGATGCTTTTTGCCGGGAAACTGGGTTACAGAAAAATGAAGTTTCATAAAAAAAGACATTACTTATCACATTTTTAGCAGTTATCACGCATCTCCGTAAAAAATCATAGAGACCTTTTAAATATATAGATGTACTTTTAGACGCATCTAAAAGTTCACACTACAACATTTCGTAAGTGAGTCACCCTTATTTTGCCATAAATTAGTATGAAAATATATCTCCATAACAAATACAAAAGTATATCTCCTAATGCTTTTTTAGTGATATTTTTGCGTCAGACCTTCATCTTTCTTAATTTCCATTAGAATTTAGTTTAACCAAAAAAAATACTCGTGAGATCCACCTAGGTCATCTCATCAGGATATATTAGATGAGGAGCAGGTTAGGGCAGATCATGTCGTTGATGTGCTACCTACATGTCAAAGTATTAAGCAGGTAAAGAGATGAGAGTTTCTGGAAGGCACTCCTGTGAGGACCACTATAGAGGTCATTCTAGCCGAGACAGGGATCGTCTTGCAGTACAAGAGGTCAGATATACTCACTATTTCACTTGTACTTGTATTTTAGTAATATTTGTATTGAGAAAACTTACATACAATTCATTAGGTGTGGTTTATGTTATTTGCTAGTGAAAATATGACAAGTGTACTTTAACATCATTTAAGGAGTGACAATAGAAGAAAATTGCATATGTGTAAGAGAAAATTAAACACTTGTCATATTTTCATTAGAAAATAGTACAAACCTCACCTAAGAAATTGTATCTAAGTATTCTCTTATTTGTATTATGGTTTGTAATTTATCAACAATAATGTTTGATTATGAATTCTAATTGAATTAATATATAACATTTTAATTGAATTGTATCGGTATATATATGATTAACAATTATATATATTTAGTATAAATGACTTAAAATATAAAATTTCTTATAAAATATCAATTTTTTATAACAAATTTAGTATTTTGGCTAAAATTTATTACAAAAGTATACTTCTAAATTATATTTTGAGTTGTGAAATAAACACATTACCGTAACTTTAAAATATGTCCAAGAATTATTACAGAAGCACAAGCACACTCCTGGACTCACCCTCCATCACTTTTTGATATATACTTCTGAATTAATTTTTGACAAAATTGAATGGATGGTTTACTTACGAAAGAATGTGGTATATTTTAAATTCGTACGAAAAGTACATTTATTAAATTATGAAGGATAATTTTGAATTTCTTAAAACTGTGGGCAAAACAATCTCCAAAAAAAATGCATATTATTATACTTACATAACAAACTTGAGATTACCCAAACAGTTGGACCATAATTGAAGTGGATAAAACATTTGCGGCCATCCATTCACTTGGTTCCTCGTATGTATTATTAGTATGCTCCAACAACTCAAAATCCAAGATCATGCAAGATCATGCAAAGTATACATGGTTGTTGGTTGATGAGATCACTTTCTTTCTTTTTTTCCATCTTATAAATACATATGACATAATTTAGGGATGTTGTGTAGTTAAATTAGCTAGAAATAAACACTTAAATACACACACAAACATCTTATTTTCTTGAAAACATTTCTCTTTGAAAACGCCAAGGCCATGGAGAGAACTATTGATAATGAGATTGTGATAGTTGGAGGTGGTATATGTGGTCTTGCAACAGCCCTAGCTCTTCATAGGTTTTTTTAATTATTATTATTATTATTATTATTATTATTATTATTATTATTATTATTATTATTCAAGTTTAATCTATTTATGATTACATATAAATTAATTAAGATTTTTCATTTTGATTAACTTTGCAGGAAGAAAATAAAAAGTTTGGTGTTAGAAAAATCAGATGAGTTGAGAGCAACAGGAGCAGCTATAATTGTGCAAGCTAATGGATGGCATGCACTTGATCAGCTTGGTGTTGGCTCAACACTTAGACAAACTGCCTTTCAAATACAAGGGTAACTAAGTCGTATTCTTTTCTAAGGTTTTTGTTTTTATATAATTTGAATTTTTGACCGAAAGGCTTTTGAGTAAGCTAATAGACCAACTAGATCTTGCAAAAAGTCGGACTCAAACCTAAGAATCTATGACTGACAAGAGGTCAGACTTATTCTTTGAATTTTTTAATAGATCTTGGAAAAATTCTATGACCGACTAGAGGTCAGACTTATTCTTTGAATTTTTTAGCAAATCAAGTTTAGTCAGCTTAACTCGTCTATTCCCACCACTAGACACACCGACACATCAAGATCAAAATTTCAATAGCATCATCACTTTATATTTTGCTGATAAAAGCTGAATTTACCATGTTATTATCAGGGGAAAATTCATGTCACTTAGTGAGGATGAGCCAAAAGAAGTACCATTTGGGTAAGTTAAAAGAACCCAATCTCTCTGTATGGTTTAACTAGAATAGAAAAAAATGTGCGTAAGTGTAACATTATCATTGTTAATAGTTAAATCCAATTTTGTTAAACAGGATTAATGGAGAATTTCGAGTTAAATCCAATTTTGTTAAACAGGATTAATGGAGAATTTCGATGCTTAAAGCGCACGGATTTGATCAAAGCCATGGCTAATTGTTTGCCACAGGAAACCATACGCGCTGGTTGTCAAGTACTTTCCATAGAATTAGATCCAGTAACAAAATATCCACAGATTTTGCTTAGCAATGGAAGTATCCTTCAAGCTAAGGTAGCGTAGACACACTTGACTTAACTGCGTAAACCATGTCACAACATTGCGTACATTTTTTGTGATTTACGTTTCTATTTTCTCTTATTACGTTTGATGGTATGTCAGGTTGTTATTGGATGTGATGGTGTCAATTCTATTGTTGCGAATATGGTTGCGCTACACCCGACAAAGCTCTTGCGTTTCTCTACATGCGTTGCGCGAGGCTTCACAAAGTATCAAAATGGTCATCCATTTCTTAGTGAGTTTGTTATGATGAGCAGAGGTCAAGTCCAACTCGGAAGGATCCCAATGACGGACAAACTTGTTTACTGGTTTGTAACACGACTCAGCACTTGTCAAGATTCAATAATTTCAAAAGATTCAGCTCTTATTAGACGATCATTAATGGAATCAATGGAGGGTTTTCCGGTACACGCGATGGACATGATAAGAAATTGCAAGTTGAGCTCTTTGCATCTCACTGACTTGAAGTATCGTCCACCATGGGATTTACTACTTAACAGATTTAGTAAAGGAACAATAGTAGTTGCGGGTGACGCGATGCATGCTACTGGTCCATTCGTTGCACAGGGTGGCTCGGCTTCAATTGAAGATGCAATTGTTCTTGCTAGATGTTTAGCAGAGAAGATGAATAATAAGGGTGCGGTAGTTGAGAGAAATGTTGTAGAGGAAGCATTTGATAAATATGCAAAAGAAAGGAGGATGAGAATATTTTGGCTCTCTTTGAATACTTTTCTTGTTGGGAAAAGACTTGATACGAAATCGGGGATAATGAGATTTTTAGTTCTTGCAATAATGTTTGTTCTATTTAGAGATCCGGACGGCCACTCGCACTATAATTGTGGAACTTTGTAAAAAGATGATGTTTTAAGTTGTGTATAATTGTGGAATTCTAGAACAAGAAGGTTTAAGTTATGAATAATTGTGGAACTCTATAACAAGAAGGTTTAAGTTACGTGTAATTGTTGAACATCTCTATTGGAACAGTGTTACTGTAATCTCTAATGTGGAAGTGGTGGTTAAGTGTGTTGATTCAAAATCAGTAGTTGCTGCTACAATTCATCATATCATCCATGATTGCAAGGAACTTGTGTCTAATTTGGAAGGCTCTCAAATTATTTATGATAATCATAGATTTAATTCCGATGTTCATAATTTAGTTAAGTAGTCAAAATATGTTACTTGTAGAACATAGTTGGGGCAAATAGACATTTTGAATTGGACCTATAAGAAAAGTAAATAGTAGTGCGTTTAGAGTTTTCCTATGGTAATATTGTATGTCTCCAAACTCATAACAAAATGACACAGATTTAATCAACGAATCCAAGAATGCAAAATATATCTTAAAGAAGCTTAGATTCAATTCTTGAACAAACACATAGTAGATCTAACAACATTACATTAAGATTCATAACAGATGAACCAAACCCTAACATACGTAACAGAGAAACTTGGAAATTAAAACCTAAGCCCTCTCGCCTCTGATTCTACGAGCGAGTTGAATATCCTTTGGCATGATAGTAACTCTCTTTGCGTGAATGGCACAAAGGTTAGTGTCTTCAAACAAACCAACAAGATAGGCTTCTGCGGCTTCTTGAAGAGCAGAAACGGCACTGCTTTGGAATCGGAGATCCGTTTTGAAATCCTGAGCAATTTCACGAACCAGTCTTTGGAATGGAAGTTTCCTGATGAGAAGCTCTGTGCTCTTCTGATACTTCCTGATCTCTCTTAAAGCAACAGTTCCTGGACGGAATCTGTGAGGCTTCTTCACTCCTCCGGTGGCCGGAGCAGATTTCCGGGCGGCTTTGGTTGCGAGTTGTTTCCTTGGGGCCTTTCCTCCGGTGGATTTGCGAGCGGTTTGTTTTGTACGAGCCATTTCGATCGGAGAGAAAAAGATGCGTTGGTTTGTTAATTGAGAATTGAGATGTGATGAAAAGGAAAGAGAGTGTTTGGGTAATATATGGGAGGAGAAGAACGAGGGAAAAGCGGGAAATGAAGAAAAAAAGGGGAAATGGTGATCGTTGATAAGAGTTGATATCTACGGTTGTAAGTCTTTAGAGAATTGGCACTAGGATGGAGATCCGTGGGAACTTGAAACTGACCAATAGAATTATTTCATTATTATTGTTATTTATTTTTTCTCAATCAAATTGTTTGTAACATATTGCACTTTCCTTCCCAAAATGACTTACTAGTACTTTATTTTTTATTTTTATTTTTGAAAAAGCTAAAATGCATTAATAGAAAATGGCACAAGAAGTGCTGGAGTACATAGAAGAGATCTACAAATAGAGGTAACTGGTAAGTACAAAGCTAAATAGCTCGCCTCAAACGAATAAAGTTCATACAAAGTGCTGCAAAAACAATATAATACAATAAAATGATAGAACTAAAACACCTTAAAACCACAATGAACAATGAAGATAATTATTTTCGATCGTCAAATGTCTTATACGGATAAGCTTCAAATATTCTGTCCAATAATACAAATTTTAAATAAAATTATTCATCATATAAAATTGTCACATGTGACCTTAAGGTACACTTTCTAATTTTATATCGTACTATAATTATATTAAACTTTGTATTTGATGTGGGCATTGAAGTGTTAATTTTACAGAGTAAATCTGAATAGTTTGTTGCAAAGGTGTTGTCTTGGTTATCAGATGATTGACTATCAGATGAATACTTCTTCATATTTCAACTTTGTTTTAGAATACATCAAAGTCGTCAAGAGTCCAAAATTTCTTTGTCTAGTGTTCAAAGTCTGCTTTGTGATTTTTAGATTTTGTACACTTAGTAAAACTATTAGTGTACAAAATTGTTCTCTATACTTTGTTACCATCAAAACTTAAGGATTGTAGATGTAGAACTAAACTTGCCCCAACGGGAAGGTTACGCTAAGATACCTCAACATTCTTTTAATGATCTTAAAGTGAGATTCCCTTAGTGACGCATGAAGTCGAGTTTGTTGAACATGTGACTTCAATCACAAGAGATGGGAGAATTGTGGTATTCAAAATTTATGATTAAATTTAACTTTTCATTACTTAAAAATTAATCATGTTAGAGTTCTTTAAGATCAAAGTAAAATGAACAACGGGAAATAAAAATGGTAAAGTAATTTAAAGAAATTAAGAGATCAAGGTTTTTGAGATATGGAATCAGTTATTTATCCATATTTGGCCCAATGTTGACCCACTTATGTCCACAATAGATAGTCTTGAGATTTTGACGATAAATTTGAGCTTTTATAGGTTATGCCCATGAACCGTTAATACAAGCAAATCTAGAGATTTTACAATTGCTTATGGTTCTGGATTGGGTCAGTGTCTGGCGCAATTGGACTAAGAGGCCCAAGTCTTTCTTAGCCCAAGGGAGATTCCTCCTCGTCGACACATGCACGTCAGACTGGCTTAAGCGACATGGCCTTCGGCTGATTGACTCCACTAGCCCTCGAACGGGCAGGACTAAGTCCGAGCGAAGCCACCTGCCTGACCCCCGGCAAGCGCTTCCTGCGGGCATCGATGCACATCTCTTCCGCCGAGGACCCCGCTCCTCGTAGGGTTTTCTCTCCAACCCCCCGAATAAGACGGAGTCCACGCATCCCTAAAAGACTGCGTCTCCCCTTAAACTTCGGAGTGGTTTACCCGGGATGTAGACCACGTGTTGGTCTCCACTGCATGCGTAGGATCCTAGCAGTCTCCGAATTGGGCCTGGACACCCAGTCCAATAGCGAGATCTTGACCCAACGCTGGGGGCTATAAATACCCTCTTTCACTAGAGGGTTAGTTAACATTTATTCATTCTCTCTCTACCTTGTACTTGCACCCTGATTGCTCTCTCTTCTCACTTTGACATCAGAGTACCTTGTAGGTACACCCCCTAGTACACAAGATCCAGCTCATTGCAGGCCACGAAGATCTGTCTGATCAGGTAAGATCACTTATCCCCAACCAAAAAGAAAGCTTTTATCCAGGCTGAGCTAACGAACCAATTAGAAATTTTCAAGGCTAATCTCAAGAACCAAACATAACATTTATAGGATAAGTTCTAGATCCACATTGTTAGAATTTTTTTTGGTGGTTGTGTGTTAATTGAAAAAAACTCTAATTCCCACATTGCTTAGAATATATATTTTTTGACTAGCTTACTTCACTATATAGGGAGTGAACATATTTCATTCCAAAACACACCAAAAATTCCTTTGGTTGAGTTTTTCCTTCCTCACTCTTATAACTCTGCGTCTTTTGAAATGTCGAAGCGCCAACTTCTCTCTATCTCTTTCTACTTGTTGAATTTCCCGAGTAGTTTTTGGAATTCTCTTTAGAAAATTATGTTAATTTCTCCTCGTTTGAGTTGAGAAATTATCAAGTATAATCTCAGGATTCTCTTTAGAGAATTATTAGAATTTCTCTTTGTTTGAGAAAGCATTTTGAGTGGTCAAATGACCATTATTGAATTCTCTTTGAAGAATTATTGAAATTTCTCTTGGTCTGAGAAATTATTACGACTAATCGATATACCAGATATTATGGGTGGTATTTATACCATATTTGAATGGTCTTTGTACCATCAGAGGGTGTATTTCTATATCAATTATCTACCGTGTAAATAGTAATTGTATAATATAGAACTGAGTTGTTTTATCCTGGAGGCATCATGGTAGTTAGACTGATTTTCATATTTTTGGATAGTGTCGCGAAACGTCTTAAAGAGAGCGAACTGTTCTGCGACTCACCCCAATAATTTCTTCATATGTAAATTTTTCAAAATCGCAAAACAACACTTTTCATTAATAATAGCTAGAACTGTAACACCCGAGGCCGAAGAAGGCGAGGGTTGGTTGCACCGCATGTAACATCTGAGGCCGAAGAGGACAAGGGTGGTCACCACATCGGAATGAGAGGAATTTTGAGGCCGTGCAGGTATGGGACTGCATGGTTGAAAGAAAACATGCAAGGATTGATAAGTACTACCTATACCAACAAAATGCATCTTCTTTTCGGTAGTCTGTTCCATAAGAACTCCACAGTTAATCGTGCTTGACTTGGAGCAATATTGGGATGGGTGACCTTCTGGGAAGTTTCCCAGAAAGCGTGTGAGTGAGGTCAATGTTGTTCGAGGACGAACCATGCGGAAGCTGGTGGGCATGTAACACCCGAGACCGAAGAAGACGAGGGTTGGTTGACCATATATCCTTTAAAATTTTACATATGGACATATGGTCGTGGATAATTTTTGTGGGTGATTTTAAGTTTTCATGTAGTGTAATTTGACAATAACGCCATGATCATATAAAAGTACATAAAATACATAATAGCGTAAAAACCTAACCTCAACCAGAGAAAAGTTAGACACATAACGACGGTATCTAGATAAAAGGTGCATAGAAGAACTTCCCTTTTATAGATCATATGGTCAGTTCCTTCGACAGACCTTAGGTAATATATCAGCTCATGCTCTCTCTCTCTCTCTTTCTCAAATTTCCATTAATCTATAAACTAACTAATACTTTGTTAGAAAAAATGACACCAAATGAACTGGTCAAGCTCTCTATTAATAGAATCTTGGAAGTTGGTCCAATTCATTGGGCGAGCAATATTTCTCCCAACGAATATTACTTTTGGGCTTGCTTAGCTATTAAGTCTTCCTAACCTCCTTGATTTTTTGCCTTAAATTCTTTGGGAAAGCTATATTTAGCCCATCAAATTTTTCTTGTTTTTGACCCCTTCGTTTTGAGTCATGCCTTTTGTTTCTCGTTTGGTGACCAATTCAAAATTTGCCCAGCAAATTTGACCTGACTTTGGCTTCTATATATTAGGTTAGATGATCTTGTATTGTTCAGCAATTGATTCTCTTAGCCTTGTTTTCCATATTTCAATGTAACAAGTTATAAAACATGATCAATGTGTAGCTACAAGGACAATTCTTAATTTAGCATAAATGGAGAGTTTTTCAGGATTACTTCGGGTCTGAATAAACTAATATGTCTGTGATACTAATAGTATCAAATAGGTAATTTACATACTTATCACTGGTCTATTGTGTCAGATGGTATATGCATTAGTGAGTTAGAAAACAGACTTGGTGCATGTTTGGTTTGGCTTTTGGAAAGGTCAACAGAAATTCTAGAGGTGTAGAATTGATTCTGGGTGATTTTAAGATGTTTGGTTAAACAAAATTAGAATTGATTTTGTCTCTAGAATTGATTCTATTTGAAGATAGAATTTGTAGCTTATGCTTCCAGAATTGATTTTAGATGAATTTTACACTCTAATTTATTATTCAACTCACTTTTACATAAATATATCCAGACATAAATCAATTATGCTAAACTCAATTATAATAAAATTAATTATACCAAACTCAATTCTTATAGATTCAATTAAATTACTTGTACTCTGATAGATCTAAGACGAGATAAAATTCAGAAAAAGAGCTACTTGGAAGACAAACTTAAAACAACTTCAACATTAATTTTTCTTATCCACAAAAGTGGCAGCAAAAAGTATAAATACTTAGGTTTTCTAACTAATTGGGCCATGGGCCGTTACACAATAAGCATATAAATATATTTCTAAAGAAACACCCCATTTAATGAGTGTAATAGTCCTTAAACCAATGAGATTGTTTCCTTTCTCTATGAACTTTATTGGGATTTGGTGTAGTTGGGCTATCAATACTCCTGGATCCAAAGAGAACCTTGTCCTCAAGGTTCAGCTGTTGCACATTAGGGGAAGGAGCCCACGGTTTTGAGAAGGGCAGTGTTGGCACTTTAGTGAATTTGTATGGGTTACAGCTAGGGAACAGTTCACGTGATGAGCATTGGGAAGGGAAAATAGGGGTAATTGGTAGGTTGGTTGTGACAGACTTTTGTGCAGGAGAAGTAGGTGAGGTGGCGGTCAATGGTTGGGTGAACGGAGATATCAAAGATTCTTTGGTAGGGGGATAAGATAAGGGGTAGGTTGGGAAATTTGGTAAGTCGTGTAAACTTTCGCATGTGGGAATAGGAGTACCGTTGATGCAACGGTTGGATTTTAAGTTATGGGACACGTGGCTATCGGGAAGTGAAGATGGGGTTTGTGTTATAAAAGTATGGCCAACCCTAGTTTCAGTTTCATTTGGTGAGTTTGAGTTAGTAGTACATGTACCCTTAAGAAAACGCTTCAAGTTCACTGCTTCGGTTTGAGACTTCAAGCTTTGCTTCACGTGCGGTTCTTCAGATCCACAAGCAGTTGGTTCAAGTAAAACGCTTCGCTCATCTTCGTTTTGTGTTGTGTTCTGATTTGTGTTGGTCCGTTATCTAAGTTCGGTTGATCTTGCAGAAAATTTTTGGAAATATTCAAAGGCAGATCCTGTTGTTTGAAGTTGGATGGCGATCCAAAGAAAGGTCTTAGCAAGGAAACATGCACCACAGGATGAATCTTGGAGGATGACGGTAGATCCAGCTCATAAGCTACCTCGCCAACTCGTTTGACAACCGTAAAAGGACCATGGTAGTATTTTGAAAGCTTCTGTGAAGTTCGCTTAGTGACTGTCTGTTGACGATAAGGCTGGAGGCGAAGAAGAACAGAGTCATCGATCTGAAAGGTAAACTCACGTCTGCTTTTGTTGGCTTGAGTCTCCATCTGTTTTCTACTTCTTTGTAAATTAAGTTTGAGCTGTTCTAAAATTTGTTGTCTCTGTTATAGTGAAAAGTCCAAGGATTCGATGGAGGCTGAGTCCTTGATGTAATCTGGAATAGATGGTGGCGGTCGACCATAGAGAGCAGTAAAAGGAGACATTTTGATAGCAGAGTGGTAGGATGCATTAAACCAGAACTCAGCCAGATGCAGATACTTAAACCACTGTTTAGGACGATCGCTAACAAAACATCGCAAGTAAGTTTCCAAACTTCTGTTAACGACTTCGGATTGTCCATCTGTTTCTGGATGGTAAGCGGTACTGAATTTTAGTTTTGTCCCCTGTATTTTGAACAGCTGCTTCCAGAAGGTACTCATGAACAATGGATCTCTATCAGATACAATCGATTTGGGAAATCCATGAAGCCTACAAATTTCCACCGAAAAACGAGCAGCAATGTCTTGAGTCATGAAAGAGGTGGGAAGAGTGTAACGCCCCATACAGCTTTTGGGATGATCGACTGACCCCATAAACCAACACGGGTCTATTCAGCATGCTTTGACCTCACCCGTACGCTTTATGGGAAACTTCCCAGAAGGTCACCCATCCTAGAATTGCTCCAAGTCAAGCACGCTTAACTGTGGAGTTCTTATGGAACGGGCTACCGAAAAGAAGATGCATCTTGTTGGTATAGGTAGTACCCATCAATCCTTATAAGCTTTCCTTCAACCATGCAGTCCCATACCTACACAGTCTTAGGATCCCTCTCATTCTGATGTGGCGACCACTCCTTGCCATAATCGGCCTTGAGTGTTAGATGCGGTGCAACCACCCCTCGCCTTCTTCGGCCTCGGGTGTTACAAAGAGCAACAAAGTGCATGTATTTAGTGAGCCTGTCACATATAACCCAAATTACGGTATGACCGAAGGAGTTTGGAAGATGTGTAATGAAGTCCATGGTGAGTTCTTCCCATACTTGTGCTGGAATTGGTAATGGTTGGAGAAGTCCTTGTTTCTTTTTTGTCTGATATTTGCTCTGTTGACAAACTGTGCAATGTTTAATGAAGTCCTTAACATCATTGTGCAGTCGAGGCCAGGCAAAAGAAGCTGCAAGTCTTGCAACTGTGGGTTTAACTCCTGAGTGTCCTGATGTGGGTGTGCTGTGAAACTCATATATGAGGGCTAACCGCAACTGTTGCGATGGTATGTACATTTTTTTCTTAAAAAAAACAAGAGTTTCTTTGTAAATCTAAAGTCAGTTTCGCCTTTCTTTATCATATTCTAAACCAACTGTTGTCCTTCTAAATCTGAGGTGTAATAATGACTAAGATGGTTAACCAGCTCAGGAACAGCATAAGTGAGAGCCATGAGGAGAGGTTCCTGGTTGGAGAACTTACGGCTCAAAGCATCAGCGATAAGATTAAATCTGCCAGGTTTGTAAAAAATCTCAAAATTAAACCCTTGTAGTTTAGAGGCCCACTTTTGTTGCTCGGGTGTTTGAATCTGTTGCATTAATAGGTCCTTAAGACTCTTCTGATCGGTGTAGATTTGCAACTTTTGTCCGATGAGGTATTGACGCCATTTTTTATTGATTCTGTAACAGCATACATCTCACGGACATAAACAGAGCTATAGTGCATACGAGGACACATCTTTTTGATGAAGAAAGCCAAGGGATGACCGCCTTGAGAGAGCACTGCACCAATGGCAACACCTGAAGCATCTGTCTCAATTATAAAAACTTTTGCAAAGTCTGGAAGAGCCAGCATCGGCATGTCGGTCATTTTATTTTTCAGCTTTGTAAAGGCCAAAGAAGCCTCTGTACTCCATGAAAAAGTAGTAGAACGCAATAAATCGGTGAGAGGAGCGGCGAGAGTGGCGTAGTGACGTACAAAACATCGATAAAAACCGGTGAGGCCGAGAAAACCCCGCAACGCCGTGAGTGAACGTGGTACAGGCCAATCCAAAATTGCCTGTATTTTCTCTAGATCCGCAACAACACTTACTTTTGATATAACATGACCTAGGTAGTGAACCTTGTCAATTGCAAAAACACACTTAGAAAATTTCGCAACAAAAGAATTGGAGTTTAAAGCATTAAAAATGATATCTAAATGAACCAAGTGGTCACTTAGGGAAGAATTGTAAATGAGAATGTCATCAAAAAAACCAAAACAAACTTGCGTAGGTAAGGTCTTAATAATTCATCCATAGCTGAATGAAATGTAGATGGTGCGTTGGTTAGACCAAAAGGCATAATCAGAAATCCATAGTGTCCGTCAAATGCTCTAAACGCCGTTTTATGAGTGTCTTCCAGAGAAACTCGTATCTGATGATGCCCTGAACGAAGATATATCTTGGTAAATATTGTTGCATTTCCTAACTCATCTAAGAGTTCATCAATGGTTTGAATAGGAAAACGATCTTTAATGGTGACTGCATTTAGGGCACGATAGTCAGCACAGAAGCGCCAAAGTGCCATCTTTCTTCTTGACAAGAAGAACAGGTGAGGGAAAGGGGTTATTGCTTGGAACAATAAGGCCTTCTTTTAACATGTCTTGTATTAGGGAGGTCATAGCTTCTTTTTGGCAATGGGGATAGAGGTATGGTTTGACGTTAATAGGTGTAGAGTTGGGTATTAATGGAATTCGATGGTCAAAAGGTCTTGGAGGTAGAAGGTTAAGGGAACCATGAAAAACTGTTGGGTATTTCTGAATAAGGTTGACAATGTTAGGGTCAATAGGGGTAGTATTGTCTGAATTGGGTGGTTGGATAGGTGGTGGAGTAATGGTAGAGGGTAAATCAGTTGGTGTGAAAGGTTTGGAGTCATAGTTATCATGTTTTTCGGTGTGTAAAAAAGTCATGAGATGAAATGAAGCGATGGAGTCAGTGTGTATGAGCTGATGGAGTTGGTGAAAAGTTGTTAAAGAAGGAAGGCACTACAACGAGGAAGGGCTTTTAAAGCGCTTTTTTTGGCCTTTAACAGCGCTTTAAAGCGCTGCCAAAGCCAGCGCTGGCATAGGCTACGAAAGCGCTTTTAAAAGCGCTCTGGTAGGCCCCCCTATAAGAGCGCTTTTCTGGAAAAAGCGCTCTTGTAGGCCCCCCTTTAAGAGCGCTTTTCAGTAAAAAGCGCTCTGGTAGGCCCCCCTTTAAGTGCGCTTTTTCCAGAAAAGCGCTGTGATAGCCCCCCCTGTGAGAGTAAAAAATAAAAAAAAAAACGCAACATACTAAAGCGCTTTTGTAAAAGCGCTCTTATAGGGTGGGCTTTAAGAGCGCTTTTTCCAGAAAAAGCGCTCTGATAGCCCCCCCTATAAGAGCGCTTTTACAAAAGCGCTTTAGTATGTTGCTTTTTTTTTTTTTTTGCTTTTTTATTAATCTTTGGCAGCGCTTTTAAAAAGAAGCGCTTTAGTATGTGGGCCTTTAAGAGCGCTTTTTAGAAAGCGCTTTAGTAGCTAAATGAGGTATTTTAATGTGCAGCCTGTAATTTAATCCTCCCAGTCGACCTGTAATATTTTCGACCTGTAATATGTTTTCAGCCTGTAATATTTTCGACCTGTAATTTATTTTCGACGATATTATTTCAGCCATCAGTAAGACAATATATATATATACTAATATAATACCATTATAATATCCAAAATTATATATATACATCATTACAACATCAATAATATTATAGTACTTCAATTCGACACAAATCCTACATGAAAAAGCGCTTAATATAAAAATGACACAAATCCTCTTTTATTTCTTCCAACTTAAGTTTCGGGTATCCAGCGGCACGGAATTCGTCAAGGTACTACAAAACAAAAACAAAATATGAATGATACATTTAGTTAAATGTAATAAATTATATGAAATTATCTTAAGTTATAAATTCATACCGTGAGCGGAATCTCTAATTGATTTGCTTGAAGGATTTCTTTCATAAACCTCAATACAAAGTATCCGCAATCGTAACTGTTTTTCTGTTGCGGACACTACATAGAAAAACAAATAAGATTCTATAGTTGTGCATTGTTTTATCAAGTAGCATAAATATATTATAAGCAACATTGTGAAAAATAATGTACCTGCACTTGGATCCAAGTAATGTTGCTAGATTTAGTTCGGGATACCTGTGCGTCCCGTTGACTTCGGAACACTTGTATTGATCTAATTAACAAATATATAAAAGCATATGTTTAGATCAATCCCACAAATAAGTAAATATATATATATATAAATATACACTAATATATATTTAGAACGATCCCACTTACAAATCAACGATGTCCTTCATGGCCGGATAATTGGTCCATTCACCATTTACCGAATTCAGATAATACACGACTTCCCTTATAGGGTTGATAGCAAGCAGCAACCAGTGTGCTCTATAAATAAAAACAATAGGTTATATGAAAATTTTGCTATACACAAAAGAAACAGAGATTAGATGAACAAAGAATGAGAAACTAACCCTACTGGTCGGGTATTATACGCCCAAAGATGCAGACATTCTGTATTGCCGGTGGACATGAATCTATCGACTAATCGCTGTCTAACTGATTCCCGTTCCGAAGCAATTGCCATTCCGCTGCAGTGGGCGGAAGACACGAAACGGAATCTGTTAGACAACGGAGTCCCGCGCAACACTCTGTCATACAACAACCTTAAATAAAAACATAATAAACATTAGATTATTTTCATTGAAATGTGTAAATAAATTATATTGTGGGACTAATTAAATAATATATCGGATGAGGGAATATTACCGGATGTATGAGTGCATGTTATTGACGCCTAGTTGATCATGCTTAAAAATCTCCTCCAAGTCATCAAGTGTAATAAGTGACTTGAATTCAATGCCGAAGACACTCTCATCCATAACGATTTCACGTAAAGCACCATCCTTCAAATCGGACATATCAACCATTGTTGCGAGCGTCGACCGGTACCGAGGCACAAAAGCACCGCCTTTTTTTCCCGCTGGCTTCGGAGGACCAGTGGGTGGTACGGTACGAACTTGCTGCGTCACTTGTTGTGACTCTCGAGCGGATGCCTAAAAATCATATAAGTTAGGTAAAATATAAAATCATGCAGATTTAGATTCAGATTAATTATTAACACTTTAAATGTACCTCTTTTAGTGATGCAACGGACTCCTCCTCCTGTAAAATCCCTTTACCCTTAACTATGGGTTTTATAGGAGCAGTCTAAAATTAAAATGTAAAAAATAATTAATAAACGGTTTAGAATTGACATTCGAAAACTAAATGATTCATAATCGTTTTCAATATACCTCATCACTAATGGTAATGAGCTCCGAGGGCCATGCAACAAATGATCCTATTGCATCTCGCAGCAATGTCGTCTCTGAGACCATGTCAGGTACCGGTAGCATCGCATCATGATCTACTACAACATCCACCGATACTTTCAGGTGTCCATCCGGGAGCGGTCTATGGTGAAGTAAATCTCCCAAAGTGTTGTGCACTTTTCCCTTGCCAACTAGTCGATAACTCGGTTCCGATAAGTATAGTTGGCAAGATGAAATGCCCTAAACCAATAGTAAATATAAAGTCATTATCATTAATAAAATAGAACAATTTAAAAGGAAAAAAAATTATAATTACCTCGGGAAATTTCCTTTGATAGTTGATACTAGCCTTATCACTAGTTTCTTTCACCGATGAAGTGTTGCACTTTTCTCTCATATACGCCTCTTTATCTCTTTGCAATTCAGAGACTTGTGCTTGCAATTCCGCCAACTTTTGCAACACTTCTTCATTTGAAGGATTTCTTCTCCTAGGACTCTTGTAAAAAGAGGTTGGAGTCACACCATGACCCTTACCCCTCACCCGACCGGGATACTCAGGAGCATCTAGTGCTCTACTAAGTACGCTCCCCTCACCGGTGGATGCCGATTGCGACAAGGTCTCCTGTAATTCATTTACATTAAAAAATCATTTATATATTAAAAACCATTTGATTTAATTAAAGACACAGTATTATACTTACACATTCAGTAAAAACTCTCTGAACTTCGGGATCGACAGCATGATCCTTGCCCACACGAGCTTCCCTCCACAACACATGTTCAGGAAGTGAGGTTTCCTCACTTTTAGTCTCCTCTAACTATGCATTGACACAAATGATAAAATCGTCAAATAAAACACATTTAGACAATTAATTAAAACGCATTTCTATTTACTTACAATTTTATCCTCCAAGCGTGCATATCCCAAACGCCCTTTTTTGTATGGATATGCAGGTTTGGATGCTCTCGCACTATTCTGGGCACTCCTTTTCCGAAAATCTTTATCTCTTTGCTCTACAAACTTAGCCCAATCTTCTTCACCAATGAAGATCTCATACTTTTTTGGCCGTCCCGGTGCCTCTTCAAGAAAGTTTCCATCTTTATCCTTAAGATAAGTGTTTGTCAAAAAAGCTTTCCACCCTCTATATCTTTTGCCGGCCAAACCAAGTATGTAGCGTCTACGATCATCTGGTATCTCAAAAGTCCTCTGCAAAAAAACATACTCATAGTGTGTTAGTATAAGTAATTTAAACAATTTATCGTCAAGATAATAACAACAATTAACCATATATGATATATACCTGAAGCTCGTCCCAAATCGCTTTTTTTTCCGCATCCAAGTCTTCGCTTTTCAGATTCCATTTAGCTACGGAGACCGGAATATGCATACGAACAAGTGTACCAATATAACTTGTCAACTTTGCAGAATTAGGACCAATTGCTTGTTTATCAGAATTCCATTCCAATCGGTATACTAATCCTTGGTCTCTATGTCGAACGATTCCCTTCATGATAGTGATGCCTCGTGCAACTTCTTTTGCTTTAGTATCAGGTGGAGCATTTGTATCCGTGGCATCTCTTTCTTGAGCATCACTTTCTTGTGAGTTTTCAGGTGGAGCATCTCTATCCAGAGCCATTTAACCTGTATCAAACAAACTAAAGCACATTAGTACACTATTAATAAGCTAACAATCTATACAAGTAAAATGGAAGTCAAACCATGCATGTACAAGTAAATCGGAAACGAAATCGGTACAAATCAAAATAAGCGTCAAAAAATAAAGTTGTCGGAATTGAACGAAATTTACATGGCTATGGTAAAACGTCCCCACGGACTCAAAAATAAAGTCGGTTTTCCGAAATTCAGACCCTAAGCCCGACTTTTGATTACGGGCAGAAGCAAAACCGATAAAAAAACAGTCCCGAAATGAACATATAAGTGCATGAGCAGCTCCGGAATCGTCAAAATAGTACAGTTACATGTAAAGAAGTCGACAAACGGATACATGGTTCAAAAGTTATGTACAAAACGAGAATATGCACCAAAATTGAATAAGTACTATACTATTGATTAAAACAATCGGTACAAATTGAATAAAACAAATTAGTCGGAATATGTATACTATTACCTTTATCACTAACGTCTCTTTCTTTTCTTGGTAGGATTGTGTTCTACGCGTCTCTTAACAACGCGGACGGTTGGATTGATCCAAATACCCTCATTATGATCATTTCTAGTACAAGATTCATTCTCATTTTGATCGTTTCTTGTACAAGATTCAATGCCAACACCAATATCACCTTGATCTTCAATGTTTTCATCTACTATTTTGTTAGATAAAAGCACTATAGACCATTTCGTACTTGTCGGATCATTGACATAGAACACTTGTTTAGCTTGAGAGGCTAAAATGAAAGGCTCATCTTTGTACCCTACCCTATTGAGATCCACTTGCAAAAATCCTGACTTATCCATTCGTATGCCACTATTATTTTCAACCCACTTGCAACCAAATACAGGAATCTGAAACTTCGCGTAATCAAACACCAAAATGCGCTCGATAACCCCAAAATATGACAAATTTGCAAATTTCGGATTTAAGTCATTCGCACTTGATATGTGCATTGCTTCAGCTACCAAGGTAACACCACTATTTTGCATAGTACTTTTATCATCCTGTTCTTTGGTATAAAATGTGTATCCATTAATAGCGTATGCGCTATAAGAAAGCACAATTACAGTTGGACCATAGGCTAAACATCTCAACCTTTCTGTTACTGAAGCAGGATCTGAACGATACTTTGAATAAATATGATCCCTAAACCACGGTATGAAACTTCGATTGTGCTCTCGTACTATCCAGTTCTCATTTCTATTTGGATTTAAATCTCGAAGAACAACCTTGTGCATTTCAACATACGGCTCAACCTCAATCTCATTGTGCAGAACATACAAGTGCGCTTGATCCCGTTCGACCATTGATACTGTCACAACTTTATTTCCAATTAGCCTTTTTCCTTCTTTTTTTTCGACAATATGAGATTTGGGGAGTCCAATTGATTGAACATTTGACAGATATTCAGTACAAAACTCAACCGCTTCTTCAACAACGTATCGTTCGGCAATACAACCCTCCGGTCGACTTCTGTTTTTCACGTACCCTTTTAATATTTTCATATAACGTTCAGCAGGGTACATCCATCTCATATAAGCTGGTCCGCACAATTGTGTCTCTTTCACAAGATGAACGACTAGATGAACCATTATGTCAAAAAACGAGGGAGGAAAATACATTTCAAGATCACATAAAGTAACAACTATCTCTTTTTGCAATGTTGGTAAGATCGCGGGATCGACCACCTTACTGCAAATTGACCTGAAGAAGAAACACAGCTTAGTTATTGCGCTTCTTACTTTTTCTGGCAGAATAGAACGTATACCTATTGGTAAAAAATGTTCCATTATAACATGACAATCTTGCGTCTTCAAACTCTTTAACTTGAGGTCTTTCATGGACACAAGTCTTCTAATATCTGAAGAGTAGCCTTCTGGAACTTTAACTTCACTGAGGAACTTACACAATGTTTTCTTCTCCTTTCTAGATAGAGTGTAAACAGCAGGTGGCAGATATGTTCGTCTTCCTTTCGTCACGGGTCTCAATTCAGTTCTCATCCCCATGTTTGCCATGTCATTCCTTATGTTAACGCCATCCTTAGACTTTCCTGGTATATTGAGTAACGTACCTATAACGCTGTCAAATACATTTTTTTCAATATGCATAACATCCAGGAAATGTCTTACGTACAACGACTTCCAATATGGAAGTTCAAAAAAAATGGACTTCTTCTTCCACCCACCCTTGACAAGTGAATGTGCAAAAGGCTTGCCAAACTGAGTGCTCACATCTTTCACCTTTTAAAAAATTTGATCACCTGACAAAAAAGGCGGGGCTGTACCATGTTCGGCCTTTCCGTTGAATGCTTTTCTCCACCCACGGTAGTGATGATTAGAATTTAAGAATCTACGATGACCGAGAAAGACATTCTTCTGACAAAGATCCAATCGTGTCGTATCGGTTTCATCTTCACAAACGGGACACGCCTTTTGACCTTTATTGCTGTACCCGGATAGATTTCCGTATGCTGGAAAATCATTAATTGTTCCAAACAACATCGCCCTCAAGTTGAAACTTTCCTTCCTATACCCATCGTAAACCTCCACACCGTTGTCCCACAAAAACTTTAAATCTTCGATTAACGGTGCCAAGTATACGTCTATGTCATTCCCTGGTTGTTTAGGCCCAGAAATTAGCATTGATAACATCATGTACTTACGCTTCATACATAGCCACGGAGGTAGGTTATAGATCATAAGAATCACAGGCCATGTGCTATGCGAGATACTTTGAATACCATGCGGGTTCATTCCATCAGTAGACAATGACAACCGAAGGTTTCTTGCTTCTTTTGCAAATTCAGAATAATCAGTATCAACTTTCATCCATTGTGGTGAGTCTGCCGGATGTCGCAACTTTCCATCAATAATTCTTTCATCTGCATGCCAAGTCAAGTGTCTTGAATCGGTCTCACTACGATACATGCGTCTAAATCTCGGAATTATAGGAAAATACCATAAGACTTTAGCAGGAGACAACTTTTTCTTATATCGAGGGGCACCACATTTAGGACACTCATTCAACGTTGCATACTCGTTTCGAAACAAAACGCAATCGTTTGGACATGCATGTATCTTATCATAGCTCATGCCAATAGAGGACAACATCTTTTTGGCTTCATACGTTCGATTGGGAAGAACATTATCCTCTGGTAGCATATCTTTCATAAGGGCTAATAACTCTGTGAAACTTTTATCCGACCATCCATTGTCCGCCTTTAAGTTGTACAACTTTAACACCGCAGACAATCTTGTGAATTTTGAACAACCATCATACAACGGTTTCTCTGCATCGCTTACCAACCTCTCAAACATTTTGGGACAATCCGCAAGATCTTCTTCAAGCGCTTCTGCAATCTCCTCGACTCGATCGCAATCGTATGTGTCTGTGCAATCGTCGTTTGAAGCATACTTCCTATTACAACTCGACCCAGCATTCCCGTTACTTTTCTCACCATGCATTGTCCAACATGTATAACTTCTATCAATTCCAAACCGTAGTAAATGGGATCCCAACTGTTTCCCGTCAACCTTATCCCCATAACAGCAACCCAAGCAAGGACACGGCATTCGAAGCGGGTCTTCGGAGTGCTTAACCGCAAACTCAACGAATTCCCATACCCCTTTCTCGTACTCTTTCGACAATCGGTTTGATCTCATCCATGTCTTATCCATGACTTAATTAAGCTAAACAAATGCTTCTTCGTTTCTATAAGGAATTCTGTCAAGATAATAAATAGCTATCATCATAATAGAATACCTAATTAGAATACCTAATCAGAATACCCGATTTCTTAAAGAAGACATTACCTTATTTCAAGGTAATATAAGTCCACAAACCAAAAAACTGGTTGAGAGACACTAAATTGATATTAAATAGAACCATAAACAATAAACTATAAGCAGAATATAACAAACTATAAGCAAGAAGAAAGGGATAGTAACCTGAGTTATAGACTTGATGTGGGAGATGGGTAGGTTTGAATCGGCGTTGTACAAGTAGAAACCAGAGACTTCAAAGTACGTAACTGTGAAATTAAACACACACACACACACACGATGCAGTTAAATACAAATATCATAAAAGTGAAGGAAGTAGATTCTTGTAACTAACTATTCATTGAATCAAAGAAATAGAAAATGAAGAGTTCAAACTTAGCATAGCTTTCTAACAGTTACTAACCTAAATTATCTTTATAGGCCTATACTAATCTTTTGCCATTTTCTATTAAGAGCTCGCAGACTAATACATACTGAAGATTTGAAAATATTTTTCAAGTTAAAATGAAACAAATATATAAACCTTGGTACGAGCCCCACAAAATGACACAATTAATGGTTGAAATGAAACATCAGGATCTGTTTACTTAGAGGAAAAAGTGATTTGTTTTTATTTCACGTTTTCATTTTTAATTATAAAACGGATGCTAATTTCCAACGATTTGTACAAGAAACACTTGATAAACTTCTTTTTTGTTTTCAAAATTTCCTGTACAAATCTTGGAAAACAGAAACAGAATGAAAACAATGTGGCAGTCTTATATTAAAAAGAGAAAATAGGAAAAGAAAACAA
Source organism: Vicia villosa (assembly GCF_029867415.1). Classification (NCBI taxonomy): domain Eukaryota; kingdom Viridiplantae; phylum Streptophyta; class Magnoliopsida; order Fabales; family Fabaceae; genus Vicia; species Vicia villosa. Next base: position 81,384,950 of record NC_081181.1, on the reverse strand, counting down.
AAGATACTTTTTCAAAGAAAAGGGCCCCAATATTTCAGAGAACAAATCGATGACTTTGCAAAAAGGCAGTACCTTCAAGAACAGATTCTTTCAATGCAATTTTTTGTCTGAGTTCTGCTACTTCTTTGGCCTGAAACGCATAATAATTTAATACGCTTTCCCAGATATGAAGATGGCACAAAGATTTGGTTAACTCAATTCTAATATAAAAGTCTCATTCTAATACATTAATAAGCTACACTTGTGATACTATTGTTTGATGAAATGCCAAAATTTTGTGATACTCATGGTGCAAGTTTAGCCGTACTATGTTACTATTGTTTGATGAAATGCCAAAATTTTGTGATAAACAGTGGCAAGTCTATTTTGTATTCAGTAACTTCAGAATTTTATCAACACTACAGCCAAAAAACCATGGATTTTTGAATCATGAAAAGCGGAAGTAAATCAACTTAGAATTTAAAAATACCTACTAAGGATTGTGGCATTTCATCAATTATCAACTCAAATCATTTCTTTCAGGCATTTCATCAAACAAGTTGCAGGCAGAAGTTCAATCTTTGATACCAAATAAAATTTTCACTGAAAATTAAACCTAAAACTCACCGGCGGTGGATAAAACGAGTGACGGAGGAGAAGCCGACGGAGGGACGCCGACGGTGGTTGCCGATGGTGGTGGACGGAAGGGTTTCGCGTGCAGTGAGGGTTTGTGGATGAAGAACAGTGGTGGACGGAAGGGTTCTGCAGAAAACGAAAGAGAGAAATGAGAAACAGTAACGCGTGTTTTGGTTTTTAATTTTTAGTAATAAAGGCTACTAAAGCGCTTCTGAAAAGCGCTCTCATAGCCTGGTCTATACCAGCGCTTTTGACTAAAAAGCGCTCTCATTAAACCCCCCTACAGCAGCGCTTTGAAAAGCGCTCTCATACCCCCCCTTACCAAAGCGCTTTTGAAAAGCGCTGTCATATCCCCCCCTTACCAAAGCGCTTTTTAAAAGCGCTCTCATACACCCCCCCCTACCAGAGCGCTTTTCAGAAGCGCTCTCATACCCCCCCCTACCAGAGCGCTTTTTTCATCATTTTCCCTTTGTTTATTAATTTTTTTTATGCGAAACCTACGAGAGCGCTTTTATGTAAAAGCGCTTTAGTAGCTGCACTTTAGTATCTTAATTTTGGCGTAGTGAGGGTTTTAGGATCACCTTTTAGTGTGATTTGGGAATCTTGATGGGTGAAAGTTATGGATGGAATAGAGAAATCTGCATTGATTTGACCCAAGGTGTGCAACTAGGTCATCCCCAAAACAACATCAGCACCCTCAATAGGTAAGAGGTAGAAAGGAAGGTTAAAAAAATTGTTTTGAAGTGTAAGTTGAACATTGCTGGAAATGCCTTCACATTGGAGGTGGGATCCATTTCCAACCATCACGGAGAATTGGGGAATGGGTTTTGTAACACCCTGGATTTCCGCTTACCCCGCAGGGCTTCCGGCCTACCAAGCATGTCACCAGCTTAATCAATAATCCCCCATAGGTCCGCTTACCGGCTGCCCAGGAAATATTGTTTTTGCCTCCCGCAGGAATCGAACCATGTACCTAGGGGTTAAGTACATATTCATAGCAATTCCTGCTACCACTTGACCATATGGTCAATTGGTAGCAGGAATTGCTATGAATATGTACTTAACCCCTAGGTACATGGTTCGATTCCTGCGGGAGGCAAAAACAATATTTCCTGGGCAGCCGGTAAGCGGACCTAGGGGGGATTATTGATTAAGCTGGTGACATGCTTGGTAGGCCGGAAGTGGTCAATTGATAGCAGGAATTGCTATGAATATGTACTTAACCCCTAGGTACATGGTTCGATTCCTGCGGGAGGCAAAAACAATATTTCCTGGGCAGCCGGTAAGCGGACCTAGGGGGATTATTGATTAAGCCGGTAACATGCTCGGTTGGCCGACACGGTTGACGCGTGCAGCGGATATCGGGGTGTTACATTAAAAAGGCGCCTTTTTAATGTAACACCCTGGATTTCCGCTTACCCCGCAGGGCTTCCGGCCTACCAAGCATGTCACCAGCTTAATCAATAATCCCCCCTAGGTCCGCTTACCGGCTGCCCAGGAAATATTGTTTTTGCCTCCCGCAGGAATCGAACCATGTACCTAGGGGTTAAGTACATATTCATAGCAATTCCTGCTACCAATTGAGCTAGTAGCTCAAGTGGTAGCAGGAATTGCTATGAATATGTACTTAACCCCTAGGTACATGGTTCGATTCCTGCGGGAGGCAAAAACAATATTTCCTGGGCAGCCGGTAAGCGGACCTAGGGGGGATTATTGATTAAGCTGGTGACATGCTTGGTAGGCCGGAAGCCCTGCGGGGTAAGCGGAAATCCAGGGTGTTACAGGTTTTATAGGAAGGTTTAGGTGTTGGGCAATTCGAGGTTGAAGGATGTTGTGAGTGCTTCCTGTATCAACAAGAACCATAACTGGAAGTCCACCAATATAACCTTGGAATTTAAGGGTTTGAGGTTAAAATTGGCCTGTCAAGGCTTGTGGAGACAAATGAAAATAAGTTTCATTGGAATCTGAGTCAGCAACAGTGTCTTGCGGTAATTCTTCTATTTGGGACGAATCAAAACAATCATCGCAATTAAAACAAAGACCTTGTGCCCTGCGTTCTTGCATTTGAGAGCTGGATAATTTTCGTATAGGTAATTTGTTCGGTTGGGAGGTGGAGGGTGATTTTTGGGCAGCTGTAAAAGTATTAATGGGGGCAGTGGCAGTTTTCAAATTTGGATTGGTAATCCATTACTGAACCCTCCTGTTTTAATTTAAACAGTTCTGCCTGGTGATTATCATAGGTTGAGGGTCCGAATCGTAATTCTAATTCTCTAACAAATGAATACCAATCAGTCAAAAGGTTGTTGTGATGCATCCACTTAAACCACGATAAAGCATCGCCTTTCATGTAAAAAGAAATTAAAGATAATCTGTTTTCTGGCGGAAAATTGCAGAAACTAAAGAATTGATCCACTTGAAACAACCATTCCAAAGGGTTAAAACCGTCAAAAGCAGCTAGTTCGAGTTTGGGATTTCTAAAAGGTGGTAAAGGGGGAATGTTAGGGTTTGGCGGAATGGGGATTTGGGAAAATAATGGGACAGAATAAGGCTGAGTTGGAATTGGGAAAGGCTGGGTTGGAATGGAGTAAGGTTGAGTAGAGACAAATGGTAAGGGTGAAGATAGATATGAAGGTATATATGGAGAGGATATTGAAGTGAGGGGCGGCTGGGTGGTGTTTGGGCTGTTACGAAGTTGTAGCGGAATGGTTTGTGGAGAGGTGCGGGAAGGATTAGGTGGCTGGCACAAGCGGGACTGGTTGTTGGACATTAAGATATGGGTAAAGGGTAGTGAGCCGAAGGAAATCGAAGAGGTGTTAGGGACCATACCTGAGGAGCTTGTTCCTGATTGTGTAGCAGTAGTCGCTGCAGCTGGTTGTTTCTCTTTTTGAAGAGAAATTTTATTGAGTGCAGCAATGAGTGATTCAAACCTTAAATCCTCCACAGATTTTTCATTATCCATCCTAGACTGCAGCTGACCCATTTGGAGAGCTAAATTTGCAGAAATTTGTTAAATCTTGTATCAATTTGGTCTTGAGTTTCGGATAGTGCATTGTTAATGTGTAACGAGGAGATTTGGACAGCCTCCTCTATGATTTCTTTAGAGGAAGGGTTGGGATGTTTGGGGGGAGCCATGGAAGGATTAAGAAGCAATAATAAAAGCACCAATGATAAATCTAAGACAAGATAAAATTCAAAAATAGAGCTACTTGAAAGACAAGCTTAAAACAACTTCAACATTAATTTTTCTTATCCACAAATGTGACAACAAAACTTATAAATACTTAGGGTTTCTTAACTAATTGGGCCATGGGCCATTACACAATAAGCATATAAATATATTTCTAAAGAAACACCCCATTTAATGAGTGTAAAAGTCCTTAAACCAATGAGGCTGTTTCCTTTTTCTATGAGCTTTATTGGGCTTTGGTTTAGTTGGGCTATCATACTCCATTATCAACTTAGTGTCATAGACATTGTTGTTAAAGACGTTGGATACAAATCCAGTGAAGTTAAGCACACTCAAGCCAACCAATTTCAATCGTTTAATTGCCCACTTTGCGAATAAAATTTCAACAATTTTACGCTGCCGCGTCTCATTAGGCTTTAATTTTGGTTTATCATTGTTAAATTAATATCGGACTTAAACAATTTCAGCCTAGAAAAATAAGAATTACAATTAAATGGGCATGGATTATGAAAAAGGAAATGCATATGATTTCAACTCAAAAACCAAATGGCACCTTTTTTTTTCCAATGAATCCAAATCATTCAAGATAAATATAACAAAACCACAAGTAGATTAACATCTTGAACAAACACATATTAGTAGATAGATCCATTGATACACCAAGATTCATAACAGATGAACCAAACCCTAACAAAGAAAAATCTACAAAACAGAATTACATAGAAACAAGATCTAAGCCCTCTCGCCTCTGATTCTGCGAGCGAGTTGAATATCCTTAGGCATAATGGTAACTCTCTTTGCGTGAATCGCACAAAGGTTGGTATCCTCGAACAATCCAACGAGATAAGCTTCGGCGGCTTCTTGAAGAGCAAAAACGACACTGCTTTGGAATCGGAGATCTGTTTTGAAATCCTGAGCGATTTCACGAACAAGTCTTTGGAATGGAAGTTTCCTGATGAGAAGCTCAGTGCTCTTCTGATACTTCCTGATCTCTCTTAAGGCAACAGTTCCTGGACGGAATCTGTGAGGCTTCTTGACTCCTCCGGTGGCCGGAGCAGATTTCCGAGCGGCCTTGGTTGCGAGTTGCTTCCTTGGGGCTTTGCCTCCGGTGGACTTGCGAGCGGTTTGTTTGGTACGAGCCATTTCGATTGCGAGAGAAAAAGAGAAGTTAAATTGATTGTTTGTTGTTTTGGATGTGATGTAGGTGAAGAAAGTGTTTGGGTGAATATATATTAAAGAAGAAAAGGAGGAGAGAGCGGGAATTGGAAAAAGAAAATAGAAAAATTGGAGACATTGTGATCGTTGATTAGACTGGATATCTACAGTTGTACTTCGCTGGGAGGGAAATAGGATCGCGATCCGTGGCATTTAAAACTTACCAATAGAATCATTTCTTAATATCATCTTTATTTATTTATTTTGGGTAAAAATAGAAAAGAACGTGTAAGTTTGTAACTTGTATTGTACTCACATTCTGCACTGTAACGTTGCTGTTTTCTTGCATTACCTAATCTATATACATGAATCTTGTTAGTTATAACTACTAAGAACTTCTTTTTTTTTTACAGTAAAAGAAACCATTTCTTAAACAGAAATAGGATTACAATGCAAAGGCTTCACATTGGGAAAGCCTCCAAACCAGGTTTTTGAATCATACAACTTTCCAAACTCCACTAAGTTATCCAAAAAGGCGCCAGTAGTGTTTTCCAAGAAGGCTCAAGTTAAAGTCACTAATTCCGCGGAATCCCAAACCTCCTTCTCCTTTTGCCTTTGCCAGCTTGTTCCGACTCAGTCAGTTGACCTTTTTCTCGCCATTCTTCGACCCCCACCAAAACCTGGCCAGCAAGGACTCAATCTCGTGACAAACCGACTCCGAAAGCTTGTAACAACTCATTATGTAAGTGGGAATTGCTTGAGCGACAACTTTAATGAGAACTTCCTTGCCCGCTCTTGACAGAAACCGCTATTTCCAGCCTTTTATTTTCTTCCATACTCTATCAACAACCATGGCAAAAATGTCCTTCTTTGACCTCCCAAAGACCACCGGCAGATCGAGGTATTTGGAATGATTCAAGACATTAGAGACACCCATCCTCGCACAAATCATATCCTTATCTTCTTCACTCATATTACAGCTGAAATAGGCTTCAGATTTGTCTAAATTCACCATTTGTCCAGAAGAATCTTGGTACTTTTGGAGAACAACCACAATACGATCATCTTCTTGAGGATTAGCTCTAGCAAAAAGAAGACTGTCATCAGCGAAAAACATGTGAGTGATCACGGGAGCCTTCCTTGCAACCTGTACACCATGGATATTCTTGTTCTGGACTTCCTTCTTTAAAAGACCTGAAAGTACATCAGCGCATAAGATGAACAGATATTGTGAAAGGGGATCCCCTTGACGGAGTCCCCTTTCGGGCAGGAAGCTCATACTCGGTTGGCCATTCACCAAGACTTTGTAAGAGACTGTAGAAATGCATCTTTTGATGAAATTAACCATGCTGGGTGGAAATCCCATAAAGGTGAGAGTCTCAATTATAAACGGCCATTCTAAGCGATCGTACGCCTTTGACATATCCAATTTGAGGGCCATCACACCACGCTTTCCTTTTGTTTTTTTCTTCATCCAATGAAAACATTCCATAGCCACCAATGCGTTATCCTGATTAGACGCCCTTTGACAAAAGCACTTTGCTCCTCATCAATGATCTCCGACAAGATTTGTTTGATTCTATCTGCAATTGCCTTCGTAGTCATTTTCATAACCACATTGCAAAGACTAATCGGCTTGAAATCTTTTGCCCTGGAGGGATGTTTACACTTGGGGATCAAAGCTATGTGGGTGTTATTTATTTCTCTTGGGTCTGCATTGTTGTTCAAAATATTTAGCACACGGTTGCTGACCTCGGGGCCAACGATATGCCAATACTTCTGAAAGAAAAGTGCCAGGAGACCATCCGGTCCTGGAGCCTTTAGCGGGTGCATCTGAAAAAGAGCCTCCTTGACTTCCTGAGCCGTGAAATTACCTTCGCACCAACTAATATGATCATGACGCAGTTTCCCTCTCACAACAGAACAAACCTCTTGGACATTTAAAGGGGCAGAAGTAGAAAAAATGTTCGAGAAGTAATGAACCAAAAGACTTTCACATTTATCTTCTCCTCTCCATCATATGTCGTTGTCATCTTTTAGCTTCCTAATTTCATTTGTTTTCCTCCTCTGGTCGGCTTTGCCATGAATTTTTTTTGTATTTTTATCTCCATGCTTCAACCATAAGGCCCTGCTCTGTTGCCTCCAGATAACCTCTTCAGTTTGAAGCAATTTGTTCTTTTGACTCTCGAGTTCCCTGTGCATATGAATATCTTTTGAACTAGCAGCTCACCTGTTTTCTTCCTGCAAAAGTTTTTCAATCCTAACTATTTCTTTATTGACTACGCTCCTTTTGTACTCCTAAAAAAATCAGCTAGCCCCTGCATTGCTTTTAATTTACGGTGCCCCCTAAGGTTGTTGTTGTTCCACAGTCACATAACAAAACTCTCACATCTAGGGTCCCTGCTCCATACTTCTTCAAATCTAAAGATGTGCCTTTTTTCCTTTGAGTACCTTCAGTGGCAGCTTCAAATTCAATCTTGATAGCAGCATGGTCGGATTCGTAACGGGGAAGATGGGTAACTATGATTGGAGAGAATCGATTGATGAAACTTTTCGTTGCCAGGCTCCTATCCAATCTGCATTGAACATTGTTCTCCTCCTCTCTTCCATTAGTCCACGTAAATTTGTAACCTGCAAAACCCAAATCTGTTAGTCCAGAAATAATCACAGCTTGCCTCCCCCAAGAGAGTTGGCTATTGGTCCTTGAGTTTCCTCCACATTTCTCATGATCGAAAAGAATGTCATTGAGATCTTTGAAGCAAATAAATCTATCACCCCCACTCCTTGCAACTTGAATTAACTCCCATGTGTTTCTCTTTTTTTGCTCCTCCGGAAATCCGTAAACCCCAATGAAGTGCCACTTCTGATCATCAGAATCATCAACCACATTACCACCAATATGATTGAGTGAATAGGACTCAATGCTAATCTGCACCTTATCTTTCCCAAAAAAGAATAAGACCTTCATCCCTACCTCCAGCGCTACTCCTACAATCCACCGACAGACAACCATCGAAACCACTTTTAATTTTTATAGCTTGAACTTCATCACTTTTCAGACGCGTCTCCATAAGAAACAACACATCGGGATTTTCCAAACGATTGAGCCTCAACAAGGCTCGAACTGCACGAGGATTCCCTAACCTCCTGCAGTTCCAACTAATGATTTTCATTGTGATAGGCGGTGTTGGTTTTCCAACACCACCTCTGGTTCAATTCTTGGATCTTCCTTCTCTGGGACTCGCCCCATTCGTTTCTTCTCACCACTGCCACACCCCTCTAAGTTGCCTTCCACTATCATAACGTCCACCAGATGTCTCTTCCCAATCTCTACTTCTAGCTTCTTTTCTTGGCTTTGGTTTGGTTTCCTATTTGTTGATTTCCTGGTATACTTTTTCTTCCTTGCATTAGTCCCTCTAGAAGTCGATTCTTTTCCGTTTCCCACATTTGAAATGTCCACTTCCCCAAAGGATTCCGCGACAGCTTCAATTTCCAACACATTATGTCTGGGGTTAGGCTCTTTTTTTGTTGGGATGTCATTCTGCAAGTTTTTGTTTACCAAGCCTTTGTTTTGTTCAACCTCCCCTTCACCTTCCTTATCTTTTTCCTTATTATCACACTTGCTACTCCCTGATGAGATATTGAAAAGGCTCCTGCTACAGGACCCGGAGGTAGAGTTCTTCTTGTGTTCATCTGGGGTCCGTGGGAATGGAGAGGCTCGTAGCCACGAATCGTATGACAGATCTTTTTCCTCAATCTCCTCAAAACCATATTCACTGAGGTCCCCTATAGCATCGCAATCCTTAAGTTGGTGGCCCAATCCCCACAAACAAAACAAAGTGTCGGCAGCCGCTCATCCTTAAAAAAGACCCGGAGTTTTTTTTCTTTGAAGCGAACCACCATGCCCCTCTTAAGCAGTTTCTACAAATCTATTGTAACCTTTATTCTGAGAAACCTTCAATTTCTGTGAGCGTCTTTTTGATCTACTTCTTCAAAGGTACCCAGAATCCCACCTAACTTCCTTGCCATCGCTTCTGTTCTAAGCATGAGTGGAAGCTCATAGACTCTGACCCAAAAGACACCATAATGCATGTTAAGAGCAGATGGTTGTTCTTCACCTAAGACACGGGCTAGAACCAGCAAATTCCTATCGAAGCTCCAGGGTTCGTTTCGAAGAACATTCTCTACATCTCTTTTAAGTGGCAAAGCGAAAAAGAAACAAGTTCTTACTAAGCTCTTGGGTTTCAACCGGATTTTTTAGCCTCCACGCGCTAATCTTTGTGTTTGTGAAAGCCCGAGCGTTGAAATTGTTGTCGATCCATAGTTTCGCTGCAAGAGTGCGTTGAAAAATCTCCTCCCCACCAACTTCTTCCGCCCCCGTCGTAACTCCCTCTTCTTCCTCCTTGGACAAGAAAAACTCTTTCCATTTTTCCATGTCGAGACAAAGCACCCGAGAGACCTACATTTAAGCTTCTATTAGAGAAGAGATAAGAACCAAAAGGAATTGGGGTAAAAACCAGAGAAATCTGGGGGAAAAACCCTCCGACCCTAAAGTGAAAAGGGAAAGGGGGGAGAAAAAACACGTTAAGTTTCTAGAGAGAAGTGATACCTTCTCTCTCTAAACACGTGAGTATTCTTGCTAAGTTCTATTAGTGATATTGCATAAGTGGGATTGTGTATGCATTAAGAGCATCTTTACTAGGGTGAACAATAAGAAACTAAAATGAATAAATTAAAATTTTTTTGTGGGACTACAATGCCATCTATGATTTAAAAAATTTATAGTTCATAAATTCATTTATTACTTTAATGGGAGTTGTTTATAAATAACTCAATTTCAGTCTCACACATTGATATAAAAAAATACTACCTCCGTTTTTTATTATAAGTCGTTTTGAACTTTTCACACATATTAAGAAAAATAATAATTCTTGTGTGAAAATGAGAAATTATGAAGGTTTTTACAAAATTGTCCATCATTAATGACATGTGGAAGATAAATTTACATAATTGAAAGGAGAGAAAGTAATAAATATTTAAGGATATAGTAAAAAAATATTATTAATTATTCATTAGAATTGTAAAGCGACTTATATTGAAATACAAATTTTTTTCCAAAACGACTTATAATAAAAAACGGAGGGAGTATATGATAATAATATTAAAAAATGATATTTTAATTTGAATACAAATCAGGACATATTAAGAAAAATAATAATTCTTGTGTGAAAATGAGAAATTATGAAGGTTTTTACAAAACTTTCCATCATTAATGACACGTGGAAGATAAATTTACATAATTGAAAGGAGAGAGAATAATAAATATTTAAGGATATAATAAAAAAAATATTAATTATTCATTAGAATTGTAAAGCGACTTATATTGAAATACAAACTTTTTTCCAAAGCGACTTATAATAAAAAACGGAGGGAGTATATGATAATAATATTTAAAAATGATATTTTAATTTGAATACAAATTAGGACAGATATCCTTTAACCTCAATAATATAAAACTATTTTGTATGGCAAAGGAAGTTTAGTTCACCGTTGGTTGTGTAACGAACCCAAAACTAAAGATAGTGCCATGTCATCTTTCTTTAATGGTTGTCATCTATAAGCAACATCAACTATAACAAATTTCTACCTTTCTTTATCAGCGTTAAAGATGATCTAAGATATTTTCGCTCCAGCACGGGTAAATATTTGTTGATGGTGTATATAATGTATTTAGATGTATTTAGATGTATTTATAAATATAAAATGATTCGATCATTATTTTTATCCAAATCCTTAATATCTAAACATTCAAGTTTCACACACAAATACTTGTTACATTATTTTGCACAAATTGTCCTTGGAATTTTTTCAAGTTTCATCCCTTGAGTGAACTAAACTTGTGATTTGATTTACTAAAAATACCCGTAAACAAATTGGCACACCTAGTGGGACCTTTTTATGCAATAAATTTTACTTATGCAGAAAAATGTATGTCTTCTATTGTTATTTTGTTCATACATGAAATGTCTTCGATTGTTGAGTGTTTATGCGTTTGAGGAGTGGAAAAACTCTTTCTAAAATGACTCGTCCAATGTTAAAAAATTCTCCCCTTCCCCAAAGCAATGCTCCGAACATATGAGAACAATCAGTTGAGTCAATGATGGGTAATGTAGGAACTTTTACAGTCGTTGGAGTAACCTCCCCTATTATAAGCCATATACCAGTGTCGACGATATCACCAAAAGTGGTAATTTCCCACCATATTTAGTGAATATGGTAGGAATTAATCCGCCATTTTTACCTAGTTTTATGTTAACCCTTAATAGTAGGAATTATCCACATGGCATGCCAATTGCAATGATGGTAGGTCTACAAACTAATGCATCGGCATATGTATATAATATAATGTCTATTGTGTCGCCTCTTCATCCATACATAGCGTCAGGATTTTCTATAAGGAATCTTAGTCAAATGGCGCAACAATAATGTGGGTTAGGATACACCTCTCAAATTATTCCATTCTTAAATATTAGTTTACTTAGATGAAAATAACCATGATATGGTGAATATGCTTACACAACAAATTGGTAATGTGTTCAATCCTTTGATCAAAAACACAAATCATAGTTACCAACAATCACTATTACAAATATTACATTTTATGACAAAGCTTTCACCTCACCCAATAAAAAATCGGAATAAGATTCCAAGACACGTTACGTTATTTTTTCCTCAAGAAATTATCGTCTATTCACTAGAGTTAAGAACAAAACTAAGGGGTAAACTAATTTAGGATACACGCTCCGAGTCTCATCAACTTCAGTTTTTGTTTTTTATTTATTTAAAAGTGGTGCCATTCTTATTATTTAAGAATATGTTTTATTAGTAAATATTTTATTCGCTCGGTTTCTCAAATAACCAAGGGGTATGATACTCAAATTTTACTATAAAAGGATGCTCACTAAGTTTTACTATAAAAGAAAAATAACTTTTAGTAAATTTATAATAATGTCCTTTCTAATAACAAATTCCTCATTAAAATCAAGAATGTATTCTCAAAGCACTCTGGCTAAAAATGCACGAGGAGAAAGAAATATAATTTAGAGAGAGATTAAGAGAGATGGAGGTGATATATCTCACATTTATGGATATGTAGAAGTGAAAGGAAATACCTCTATTTATAATTCAAAATATTATTTTATTTAATTATGAAACAATCTTGGCCAAAATAAATGACACAATCGATTAGGAACATGCAACAGTCGATTATTTTTGCCCAAATTGAAAGGTTTTGTTGGAAAATAATTACCATTTATTAAAATACTTTCATGATTGATTATGGACTTGATTTGTATTTATCTAGTTAATTTGGTAGTTGTTCTAGTCGATTAGACAGTTTAAAAACTTGTCCTAATTAATCTGACAATTTTCAATTCATTTGGCTAGGTTTCAATTTTTTTGTGATTTTATTTGAAAATGAGAGGCCTCAAAAATACTTTTACGTGTGTGTGTGTGTGTGCATGTGTGTGTGATTTAGACATACTACTTACGAAAAACACTCTTGTTTTATTTACAAAACACTGATCACACAACTAGGCATGATAAATCGAGCTTTCACACTTTCTTTTTCATACTCTAAAGCTTCGTCGCCTTTTGAAGGATATACCAATCATATAAGCACTTCAAATGAATCTTCCTGTGCACGAAGCTTAAGATATCTTAAATTCATACACCATCATCAAAGGATATCACTAGTGATCATAAAACCCTAATTCTTTAGCTTAATTTGGAGGAATAACTTGATTAATTGTCTTGTGCACGATTGATCAACGAACTTGACTTTAATGCCATCAAGTTTACTAGAACTCACATTCTCTTTCCCGAGGACTTTATAGGTGGTTACATGTTTGAGTAGGATAAGGATAAAATGGATTTTTTATCCCAAGTTTGATCTGAGCCCCTTGGCCATGTTCAAAGTCGTTTGTGACTACCAACTAATGGATAATACAAATGACAAATCTTTGATTAAGCCAATCACCTCTTTTATTAATAACACCTAAGTTGAGCTTTATGGCGATAAGGTGATGATGGACATTAATCTAGAGATGACTCACTAAGGAGACGCCCTAGAGGAAAACCAGGCTTCTGAGTAGGGTCAATGAGCCAGAGGCTCTTTCTTATTTTTTTTGGCTTTTTGGTATACAATCACACCCCTAACAATTTTCTATGGCTAGTCCCTAAGGGCTATTTATGTAATATTGACTACTACTATTCTTAAGGGATTTATTTAATATTTGACTTGCTTATTTAGTATTGTGTATTTTTATGAACTATCTGGTGATATTGAAGGATAGAAAAACACTTAGAAAGGGGGGGGGGGGGGTTGAATAAGTGTAGTCTAAAAACTTGAACGATAAAAACAATATGCACAGTTATTTTTATCCTGGTTTGTTGTTAACTAAACTACTCCAGTCCACCCCCACGGAGTGATTTACCTCACCTGAGGATTTAATCCACTAATCGCAACAGATTACAATGGTTTTCCACTTAGTCCGCAACTAAGTCTTCTAGAGTATCCTGATCACAACCTGATCACTCCAGGAACAAATGCTTAGACACAAGCTAAGACTTTCTTAGAGTATCCTGACCACCACGTGATCACTCTAATTACAACTGCTTAGACACAAGCTAAGACTTCCTAGAGTATCCTGATCAACACTTGATCACTCTAGTTACTTACAAATTAATGTAATCAAATAAGAGTTTTACAATGCTTCTTAAAAGCTATAATCACAACAGTGATATTTCTCTTAACGTTTAAGCTTAATCTCACTAATATATTACAACAGCAATGTAGTGAGCTTTGATGAAGATGAAGTTTCTGAGCTTTGAATTGAACAGCGTTTCAGCAAGTTTTTCAGAGTTAGTTCTTTCAAAATCGTCAACCTTGCTTCTCATCAGAACTTCATATTTATAGGCGTTTGAGAAGATGACCGTTGAACACATTTAATGCTTTGCGTGTTCCGTACAGCTTTGCATTTAATGTTTCACGTTTTTGTCAACTACCTCGAGCCTTGTTCACGCTGTGTCTACTGACGTTGCCTTTAATAGCTTCCAACGTTCCTTTTGTCAGTCAGCGTAGCCTGCCACCTGTACTTTCTTCTGATCTGATGTTTGAATTTAACATTTGAATATCATCAGAGTCAAACAGCTTGGTGCATAGCATCTTCTTGTCTTCTGACCTTGAAGTGCTTCTGAGCGTGATACCATGAGAACTTCAGTGCTTCTGCTTCTGACCTCAAGTTCTTCTGATGCTTTCATAGACCCATGTTCTGATTCTGCCTTGACCATCTTCTGATGTCTTGCCAGACCATGTTCTGATGTTGCATGCTGAACCTTCTGAGACAAAGCTTCTGAGCGCTGATTTGTGCATACTCTTAATATAGATCCTGAAAGGGAAATTGCAATGTATTAGAGTACCACATTATCTCACACAAAATTCATATCCTTGTTATCATCAAAACTAAGAATATTGATCAGAACAAATCTTGTTCTAACAATCTCCCCCTTTTTGATGATGACAAAAACATATATAAATGATATGAATTTGCGATCAGAAAGAGCAGACGGCTAAAGACAAATTACACAGCTATAGCATAAGCATGTGAATATGTCTCCCCCTGAGATTAATAATCTCCCCCTGAAATAAATACTCGAAGAACTTTAATAATAAAAGACTTCCCTGATTATTTCGGTAGAGACGATCACATAAGCTTCTTGCTTCTGGTAATTCATAACTTCTGACTTCTGCTTCCATTGGACAGCTTCAGAACTTGAATTTCTTTAGATCCCTAGAACACTCACAGCTTCTGATTCCTGCTTCCATTTAGGACAGCTTCAGAACTTGAATTTCTTTGATCTTCAGAACATTCACAGCTTCTGATTCCTGCTTCCATTTAGGACAGCTTCAGAACTTGAATTTCTTTGATCTTTAGAACATTCACAGCTTCTGATTCATGCTTCCATTTAGGACAGCTTCAGAACTTGAGTTTTCTGGATCTTTAGAACATTCACAGCTTCTGATTCATGCTTCCCTCGGATAGCTTCAGAGCTTTGAATTTCTTCTTACATCACTTCATGCTAGATTGTATCAGAACATTGTTGAATGTACCAGAGCATCATCAGAGCATCTCTACATCCTGAAATGTTACAGAACAAAACTAAACGACAAAAGTCAGCATGAATGAGTTAGAACATAAAATGTGTATCAGAACACAAACTATGTATCAGAGCCATATAAGCCATATAGAATATATCAGATCCAATAGACAATGTATCAGAGCAAATAGACAATGATTTGGATCATATTCTATTATCAGAATTTTTGATCATTCTTGCTTCTTGCTTCTGATTCTGAAGCTTCCTAGCACTCAGCTTGCTTCAAGAATCCAAGAGCTATTTCTGATCATTCTTTCTTCTTGCATCTGATTCTGAAGCTTCGTAGCATTCAACTTGCTTCAAGAATCCAAGAGCTTGATTCATCTTGTTGCTCCTCATATTGATCTTGAATCTTTGATTCCTGCAACAACACAACTTAAAAACATATGAAGCTTGCAGCTTCTGTTAGTAAATGTGGAGCCTTTTTACTCGCTAACTGATAATATTAATCAGATCATTTATCATATATTTTCTCCCCCTTTTTGTAATAACATCAAAAAGCATAAAAAGATTTAGATGTAAAGCAAGAGACAAAAGGAAAGAAACATAAATAACTTTTCATTGAATTCAACAAGAAGGATTACAAATGGGAAATGCAGGGAAACAGATGCAACAAGGAAAGAAAACTACAAAGACCAAGTGACTAAGACCCTGGCCTACGCAAAATCCGCGCCAGAACATCATGAATCCCGTCAGTGCTTGTAGCTTGCCTTGCCATGAAAGAGCGAAACTCAGCATTGGCTGCTTCTTGCGCGTCCAAACGAGAAGCCAGCATAGCTTGATTCTGATGAAGAGCTTCCAAGGTCTCCATCAGAGCTGAGGTTTCACCAGAAGAAGAGGCACCAGAATTTCTGCCAAAAGGGACAGCAATCTCAGCAGGGCGATCTTCTGGAAGGTCTTCAGCTTGTGCATCTTTCATCTCCACATCTGAGTCTGACTCAGAAGTAGCCTTAGCATATTCTGGTTCAGGCAGCTCAGAAGTTCCATCTTCCAACGCTTGAAGAATAGCTGCTGTGAGTACAAGATTACACTCAAAGATGTTTTTGATTTATGGCAAACTCAAATGAGCATTCAAACAACAAGGAGGAATCAGAAAAGCAAAGCATTTGATCACTCATGAAAGCACAAGGTGATCCATTATGCATATAAGTCGACTCAACACAAGCTGGACATGAAAAATGCAGAAAATCAGCAGTTAGGTCGACCTACTGTCAACCTAGGTCGACCTAAAATGAAGGAAAATCCATATACCTCTGCTAGGTCGACTCACAGACCATTTAGGTCGACTCAAAATGAAGAAATCTTCATATCAGTCTGCTAGGTCGACCTACATGGCAACTAGGTCGACCTAATCTGTGAAAATGTCCCCAGAATGCATCAGAAGAGGATTCTGGTCGACCTACTCCTTCAACAGGTCGACCTAACTGGGAGAAAAATTCTGCAAGCTCTGTTAGGTCGACCTAAGCACTACAAGTGGTCGACCTAACTGATCAAGAAAGTTCAAAAATCAGTTTTTCTTGGTTCTAACTGTTATGCAATCATATATATTGTTCAAGGGTAATTATTCAAGCAACACCAACGACTGAAAGATACACAAACGCTTCTCATCTTCGTTCTTCATCATCTCCAACACAATTACACATAATCATTCTTGCGTTGCGGGTTAGTGATGAGTTCGATAACGTCCATGGAACGGAATTGAAGATTCCTAGTGGGTGAAGGTTTGTGGGGTTTGTTGGTGAATAAAATCTGCGGGTTTTGTCCTCCACGACGGGTGGTTCTTGGGGGTTTTTATCAAGAGGCGTTCATTGAGGATTCGGCTGAGTGTAACGATTGAGGAACGGGGAGTTCAAGGAATCAAGACACTGCAGAAGGGAATCAAAGTGAAGCTCTTGGATAACCTTGATCTGGCTCAAGATTAAGGGGGAAGAAGATTCAAAGGATCGACATAATTGGTTTATCGTTTATCGCTTTGTTATCTTCTTTGTATATACTACTTTCAACATTAATGAAAGATTACCCAATTTCAATTTGGAATTGGGGGCAGACGTAGTCGTAGCGAGGACGATCGACGAACTGCCTAAACAAATATCTTGTTCTTGTCGCTTTTACTTTCTCTTTTACTTTCTGTTCATAATTGGTTATAAGTGCAAAATTGATCAACGATTCAAGTGTTAAAATTGTGAATTAAAGTTTTGCACAAACATCACAATTCACCACAACTTGAATCACTATCAATTTGAACCTATCACCAAGTGTTTGTGTTTTTGCTTTATCCAATCTTACTGCATTGCAAATCAAAGTTGTCAATCTAGAAGTTAATTGGATTTCAGTTGTTAAACGTATTGGTTAGCTATCATATTACTTCACCATCAATTCCACTTACTTGTTGGTTTTGAAACACATACGACCTTTGCAATAGCGGTCCAGAATAGACGCAAGTCGATTCAGAACCGCTTTCGCTCGAGTCTGTAGAAAAATCTGTAAAAACTTAGTGAGATCTATTCACCCCCCCTCTAGATCTATAGGCCAGCGTCTAACAAGTGGCATCAAGAGCTCTGGTTTATTCCGTGCTACGTGAAACACTTATTGGAAAGATGGCTTCTGGACCTAAAGGGGCTCATAATAGAGCTCCAGTTTTCAACGGAGAAAACTACGGCTATTGGAAGGATTGTATGTGTGTCCATATCAATGCAATTGATAGGAACATCTGGACAGCTATTGTCAATGGTCCATTTCAGATCACTATGACAAATGCAGCTGGTGCAGTTGTTCCAAAACCAGAAGATACTTGGAATGCTGAAGATGAAAAGAAATATGCATACGATTGGAAAGCGAGAAACATTCTAATCTCAGCTCTAGGAGTTGATGAATACTATCGCGTTTCCCATTGTAGATCAGCTAAAGCTATGTGGGACACATTGCAAGTTGCCCACGAGGGAACGGATGATGTCAAACTAGCTAGGATCAATACGTTAACTCAAGAGTTCGAACTTTTCCACATGGAAGATGGTGAAACCATCGAAAGCATGCAGAAAAGATTCGTTCACCTGAAAAATCGATTAAATTCTCTTGATAGACCTGTTTCCAATGCAGTTGCTACTAACAAAATCTTAAGGTGTTTGAACAGGGAATGGGAGCCCAAAGTTACAGCAATTAAGGAAGCAAATGATCTCAACACTTTAGACATTACCACTCTGTTTGGTAAACTAGAGGAACATGAACAACATCTTAAATGCCTTGACATACATGAGAAAAGGACAAAGAAAGAAAAGAACATGGAGAAAGAGGTAGAGAAGAAGTCAATAGCTCTAAAAGCTTCGAGCTCCAAGACCTCAAAACGAGAGCCAAAGGATAGTGACACAAGTGATGACGAAGACTCCGATGATGAGGAAATGGGACTGTTTGTGCGAAGATACAACAAATATCTAAAGAAAAATGGAGCAAAACATTCCGATAAAGGATTGATCAACTATAGAAAGCAATCAAACATGTTCAAACAAGATGACGACAACAAAGGAAAGATCAAAGGTCTTTGCTTCAATTGTGGGAAAGCCGGTCACTACAAACCGGATTGTCCATACCTTAAGAAAGAAAGGGAGAAGAACCAAAGCAAAGGTCATAACAAATCTAAAAGAGCTTACATAGCATGGGAAAGTGATTCATCTAGTGAAAGCTCGTCAAGCGATGAAGAAGAATCAGCAAACCTATGTTTCATGGCTCATCAAAACAAGAAAAAGAAAGCTGTAAGTCATCTTAAACCTGAACTCGTAGATAAGGTATCTCATTCTCAACTAAAACTTGCTTTTGAAGAATTACATAGAGATGCAATTAAAGCTTTCAAACTTTTGGCTTCAAATAAGAAAATTTTTTCATATCTTGAATCAAAAGTTGAGAAAACCGAAAGGGATATGGAAGCTTTAAAACAATCTATGCTAGACATTCAAAAGGACAAAGTTGAAATAGATCCTACATCATGGTTTGGTTGTGAGACATGTCACATTTGGCAAAAAGAAGTGAGAGATCTAAAAGCCAAGTTAGACAAGGCTCTACAACCAAAAGTGACTTTTGCGGTTGATCCAAACAAGTTCAAAAGATCGTATACTCCTTTATATAGTAAATACACTTTTGTACCAAAAGTATCAACTAGCAAAACTCCATATTCTCATCATATTACCTGTCATTATTGTTGCAAAAAGGGACATACCATTGAAAAATGCAAATTTAGGAGAATTTTAGTTCCTAAAGGAGTATTTCAATGGTTGCCTAAGTGCAACAAATTGTGTACTCACTACCAAGGACCCAATGAAAATTGGGGACCTCCCTCTTTAAATTAATCTTGCAGGAAAAGTGTCTTGACATTGCCGAAAGGTTGTGGTTCCTTGATAGCGGATGTTCAAGACACATGACTGGAGACCTATCTCTTTTCGTTGAGTTTCAAGCAAAGAAAAAGGGGTATGTCACCTATGGAGATAACAATCGGGGAGCCATACTTGGTAAAGGAAGTGTAGGTAACCCTTCTACCACTACTATAACTGATGTGCTGCTAGTAGAAGGTCTTAAACATAATCTTTTAAGTATAAGTCAATTGTGCGACAAAGATTTTAAAGTAATGTTTACAAATTCTGGATGCACAATAGAACATACTAAGAAAAGAGACATTATGTTTAAGGGCTTAAGAGTAAACAACATCTACATGCTAAACTTGGATGAGGTATCTAAGTCTAGTACCAAATGTCTAGTTGCTCTAGGCGATGACTCATGGCTTTGGCATAGACGTCTCGCCCACATAAATTTTGACTTACTAAATAAAGTTGTCTCAAAAGATTTAGTAATCGGCTTACCCAAAATGAAGTTTTCAAAAGATCATCTATGTGATGCTTGTCAAAAGGGAAAGCAAACAAAAATCTCTTTTAAATCAAAGAACGTGGTTTCAACATCACGCCCTCTTGAACTACTTCACATGGATCTCTTTGGCCCTTCAAGGACTAAAAGCATAGGTGGAAACACCTATGGTTTTGTCATTGTCGATGATTACTCGAGATTTTGTTGGACAATCTTTTTACCTAGTAAGGATCAAACTTTTTCAGCCTTTACTCAATTTGCAAGATTATGTCAAAACAAAATGAACAACAAAATAGTTGCAATTCGAAGTGATCACGGTGGAGAATTTGAAAACATTCTTTTTGAAAAATACTGTGATAAACATGGAATTGAGCATAACTTTTCAGCTCCTAGAACACCTCAACAAAACGGAGTAGTTGAACGTAAAAATCGAGTTCTAGAGGAGCTGGCAAGAACAATGCTGAATGAGGGTAATCTACCAAAGTATTTCTGGGCTGACGCGATTAGTACAGCATGTTATGTTTTGAATAGGATAACAATACGTCCTATACTGAACAAAACTCCCTATGAATTACTAAAGGGTAGAAAACCAAATGTATCTCATCTCCATGTATTCGGTTGCAAGTGTTTTGTTTTGAACAATGGTAAGGATAATCTTGGCAAATTCGATGCTAAAGCTGATGAGGGCATATTCCTTGGTTACTCACAATCTAGCAAAGCATATCGAATATATAATAAGAGATTACTTATAGTAGAAGAGTCAGTACACGTTTCTTTTGATGAATCTTATGCAAAATATGTCGAGAAAGGTCTTTCATTTAATGGTGCAGGCCCATCCACTGAAGACATTGTCAAGGATAAGGAAGATGAAGATGAAAGTATTGTAAAGAAAGATGCTGAGAGAGAGAAAGATGAGTCTCACAATGAAAATGAAAAAGAAAGCATCTCAAACAATGAAGAGCTTCCCAAGGCCTGGACAAACGTGAAAGACCATCCAATTGATAATATAATAGGAGACATCTCAAGGGGCGTTACAACACGCTCAAAGATAAGTAACTTCTGCCATCATTTTGCTTTTGTTTCACAAGTTGAGCCGAAAAACGCTAAGGATGCATTACTTGATGAGCATTGGCTAATGGCCATGCAAGAAGAATTAAACCAATTTAAACGGAATGATGTTTGGGACTTAGTCCCTCATCCGGGAGATCATCAAGTAATAGGCACTAGATGGGTTTTTCGTAACAAACTTGATGAAAACGGTGTTATTACTAGAAACAAAGCTAGATTAGTTGCCCAAGGTTACAATCAAGAGGAAGGTATTGATTATGAAGAGACATACGCTCCTGTAGCACGTCTCGAAGCTATTCGCCTCTTACTTGCTTATGCTTGTTCTAAAGACTTCAAACTATTCCAAATGGATGTTAAGAGTGCCTTTCTAAATGGCTATATAAATGAAGAAGTCTATGTTGCTCAGCCACCCGGCTTTGAGAATTACATGTATCCAACTCATGTTTATAAGCTGAAACGTGCTCTATACGGTCTTAAACAAGCCCCTCGGGCTTGGTACGAACGTTTGAGCAAATTTCTCCTTAGTCAAGGATACTCTAGAGGTAAAGTTGATACTACTCTCTTTATTAAAAGAAAAGATAAGGATATTCTCTTAGTCCAAATTTATGTAGATGATATTATATTTGGGTCCACTAATGCAAAACTTGTCAAAGACTTTTCTAAGCTTATGCAGAGTGAATTTGAGATGAGTCTCATGGGTGAGCTAAATTTCTTCCTTGGCCTACAAATCAAGCAACTCAGTCATGGAACGTTTGTGAATCAAACTAAATATTGTACGGAGCTGCTCAAAAGATTTGGAATGAGTGAAGCAAAGGAAATTGACACACCTATGGCAACAAATACAAATCTAGACAAAGATGAGAAAGGTAAAGAGGTTGACGTGAAATTATACCGAGGTATGATAGGTTCACTATTGTATCTTACTGCCTCAAGAACAGACATCATGTTTAGTGTGTGTATGTGTGCAAGATATCAATCTTGTCCAAAAGAATCTCACTTGAAAGCTGTCAAAAGAATTCTGCGATACTTACGTGGAACTACTACATATGGCCTATGGTATCCAAAAGGAAATGAGTGCCATTTGGTAGGATTCTCCGATTCAGATTTTGCTGGCTGCAAATCCGATAGAAAAAGCACTAGTGGAACGTGTCATCTATTCTCAAACTCATTAATAAGTTGGCATAGTAAGAAACAAGTATCGGTTGCATTATCCACTGCTGAGGCAGAATATGTAGCTGCTGGAAGCTGCTGTGCACAAATATTATGGCTCAAGCAACAACTTCTTGACTTTGGTATTAAGCTTCATCACATACCTATCATGTGCGACAACACAAGCGCCATAAACTTGAGTAAAAATCCTGTCTTACACTCACGTACCAAACACATTGAAATAAGGCATCACTTTCTACGAGATCACGTAGAGAAAGGAGACGTTACTTTTGAACATGTAGAAAGCAAGAAGCAACTAGCTGACATCTTCACCAAACCGCTAGCAACGGAGCAATATTTCAACATTCGTAGGGAATTAGGGATACTCGATATCTCTAATTTGGGCTAATTACGTTTGTTTTCTCTTAATATTATTTCTTTACTTTATGTATATATCTATTTGTCTTGCTAACATTTTTTTGCATAAAGGTAGTTCATCATCAAGCCAGGCGTCATATTGAAAAAGCGGTAACGTAATTGTTGTTCACTTCCAAAAATATTATTGATACTATAATATGCTATCAATTAACATGCTTATAGTGACCTCATGCATAAAAACTGCTCCTGCTCACATATGTGTCTCATTCTACCATTAACTACCTTTTACCTACTATACTATACATGCTAGCATTATTATCTATGGTTCTCTTGTTACTCTTCTATTCTCCTGTTTTCTCTTTTTGATGTTGTCAAAGGGGGAGATAGATACAATAGATGCTGAGTGTACGGGGGAGCCTTGGTGAGAGATTGCCCTGTTGAGAGATAGATGCTGGATGTACGGGGGAGCTCTGTTGAGTCCTTGTCACTTACTACCAAAGCTTTTGACTATTGGTTTGCCATCATCAAAAAGGGGGAGTATGTGAGTACAAGATTACACTCAAAGATGTTTTTGATTTATGGCAAACTCAAATGAGCATTCAAACAACAAGGAGGAATCAGAAAAGCAAAGCATTTGATCACTCATGAAAGCACAAGGTGATCCATTATGCATATAAGTCGACTCAACACAAGCTGGACATGAAAAATGCAGAAAATCAGCAGTTAGGTCGACCTACTGTCAACCTAGGTCGACCTAAAATGAAGGAAAATCCATATACCTCTGCTAGGTCGACTCACAGACCATTTAGGTCGACTCAAAATGAAGAAATCTTCATATCAGTCTGCTAGGTCGACCTACATGGCAACTAGGTCGACCTAATCTGTGAAAATGTCCCCAGAATGCATCAGAAGAGGATTCTGGTCGACCTACTCCTTCAACAGGTCGACCTAACTGGGAGCAAAATTCTGCAAGCTCTGTTAGGTCGACCTAAGCACTACAAGTGGTCGACCTAACTGATCAAGAAAGTTCAAAAATCAGTTTTTCTTGGTTCTAACTGTTATGCAATCATATATATTGTTCAAGGGTAATTATTCAAGCAACACCAACGACTGAAAGATACACAAACGCTTCTCATCTTCGTTCTTCATCATCTCCAACACAATTACACATAATCATTCTTGCGTTGCGGGTTAGTGATGAGTTCGACAACGTCCATGGAACGGAATTGAAGATTCCTAGTGGGTGAAGGTTTGTGGGGTTTGTTGGTGAATAAAATCTGCGGGTTTTGTCCTCCACGACGGGTGGTTCTTGGGGGTTTTTATCAAGAGGCGTTCATTGAGGATTCGGCTGAGTGTAACGATTGAGGAACGGGGAGTTCAAGGAATCAAGACACTGCAGAAGGGAATCAAAGTGAAGCTCTTGGATAACCTTGATCTGGCTCAAGATTAAGGGGGAAGAAGATTCAAAGGATCGACATAATTGGTTTATCGTTTATCGCTTTGTTATCTTCTTTGTATATACTACTTTCAACATTAATGAAAGATTACCCAATTTCAATTTGGAATTGGGGGCAGACGTAGTCGTAGCGAGGACGATCGACGAACTGCCTAAACAAATATCTTGTTCTTGTCGCTTTTACTTTCTCTTTTACTTTCTGTTCATAATTGGTTATAAGTGCAAAATTGATCAACGATTCAAGTGTTAAAATTGTGAATTAAAGTTCTGCACAAACATCACAATTCACCACAACTTGAATCACTATCAATTTGAACCTATCACCAAGTGTTTGTGTTTTTGCTTTATCCAATCTTACTGCATTGCAAATCAAAGTTGTCAATCTAGAAGTTAATTGGATTTCAGTTGTTAAACGTATTGGTTAGCTATCATAATACTTCACCATCAATTCCACTTACTTGTTGGTTTTGAAACACATACGACCTTTGCAATAGCGGTCCAGAATAGACGCAAGTCGATTCAGAACCGCTTTCGCTCGAGTCTGTAGAAAAATCTGTAAAAACTTAGTGAGATCTATTCACCCCCCCCCCTCTAGATCTATAGGCCAGCGTCTAACAGCTGCTAGGTTTGTTGGAGGAGTAGGACCAGCAACTTCAGCAGGATAAACCACTACTGGAAAGACCATGTGAGGTGCTTTTTCAGAAGGGTTCATTCTGAACCAGTTAAACAGCCACTGAAAATCTCCAGTCAGCACAGGATACCATGGTCTCCACACCACGATGTCTCTGCAGGGATTTTCTTCTACCAACTCATCTGCAGGTATCCTCTCTTCAAGAACTCTTCTGTTCCTGATGAGATGGTGATAGCTGCTTTCACCAACTTCCAACCGAAGACCACGAACACCAGGTGCTTCAGACATGATCCTTCTCTGAATGTCTGTAGCCCTAGCCAGAAAATCCTGACGAAAGGTATCCCAAAGGTTGCATGTAGCATACTCATCCAGATGGTTAAGGTGAGCAGCACCCAGAATCTCCAACCAGCCATTTACATCAGAATGTAAAAGCTCCAGAAATGATTGAGTGGTAGGGGTTGGAGGGTTGACAGTGAACCTGGAGTCGGGAAAAACAACACTGTAGGGATTAGGTGTTCTGGTGGGAAAAGGGTGTGAGAGAGATGAGGAAATATCTGAGGGATGGGTTGAAGGAGAGGAGGTATCAGATGGTGAAGAAGGTGGTTCCGAGAGGATGAATGAGGAGGAAGAGGTGGTGGAGGTCTGTGAAGAGGGAGGTGATTGAGGGGTGCCGTCGAGGGGTTGATACACACGTCTAGAATAGTTTCCAGACATCATAGCTTCAAACGGGTTCACTTTGAGAGGGTCATAGGTGATCCTTACTCTTTTTGGTTTGGTTTCTTGTTCATCAGTTACCTTTCTCTTTTGTTTTCGATCATTTTCTTGGTTTCCAGAGCTTGACGATGGATTCATGATGAAGTTGCAGATATTGAAAACTGCTAGGGTTTGTGATATGTATGCAAAGAGAGAGAGAGAGAACGAAAAAGAAACTGAATGCAAAGAGAGAGAGAAATGTAAGAGGGAAAAGAAACGTTTGAAGAGTATAAAAAGAAAAACTGAAAAAGAGTAAATGATGGATAACATTTAATGTTACATGACGTGAGGAGAGATAATAATGACAAAAGACGTTATTTGCACAGTTACCTAAGTAGACGTCCCTTCAACTGCACGCACGCTTGTCCAGAAATAGTGAACACGTGTTTACCATCTGGATAGCCAGTTACAGCTGTTTTGCTTTTAAAGAGATTCTGAATCAACTTAGACAAAGAAACGTTAGTAATAACTGAATCACAATTTCTAATTGATTTCAATCAATACTTCTTATAAAAAAATAATCCAATTTCATTTCAGAAGATACTCATACATAAGATCTTCTCATCTTCTCATTCTGGGCATAAATCCATACTGATATTCTTCAGAATGAACTTAAACCTATCTTCAGCAAGGGGTTTTGTAAAGATATCAGCCCATTGATGGTCTGTATCCACAAAGTTTAAAGATATAACACCCTTCTGAACATAGTCCCTTATGAAATGATGTTTAATCTCAATATGTTTAGCTTTTGAATGTAAAATAGGATTCTTAGATAAACATATAGCAGAAGTATTATCACAGAAAATAGGAATGTTACTCTCATATATCTGATAATCTTCCAGCTGACTTCTCATCTAGAGCATTTGTGTGCTACAACCAGCAGCAGCAACATATTCTGCTTCTGTTGTTGAGAGGGCAATAGTAGCTTGCTTCTTGCTGTACCATGAGATTAGATGACTTCCAAGAAATTGACAACTTCCAGAAGTGCTCTTTCTTTCTATTTTATCTCCAGCATAGTCAGCATCACAGAATCCTACTAAGTTGTAATCTTTAGATCTTCTGTAAACTAAACCAACATTAGTAGTACCTTTCAGATACCTTAGAATTCTCTTAACCGCAGTTAAATGAGATTCTCTTGGATCTGATTGGAATCGAGCACACAAACAAACATTAAAGAGAATGTCAGGTCTAGAAGCAGTTAGATATAGAAGAGATCCAATCATACCTCTGTACAACTTCTGATCTACCTTCTTACTTACCTCATCCTTACCTAGTACACATGTTGGATGCATAGGAGTTTTGGCTTCTTTGCTTTCAGAAAGATTAAACTTCTTCAGAAGTTCTTTCACATACTTCGTTTGATGAACATAGGTTCCATCGGAAGTTTGGTTGATTTGAATCCCAAGGAAATACTTGAGTTCTCCCATCATGCTCATTTCAAATTCAGCCTGCATAGACTCAGCAAACTCCTTTCCAAGTGTAGCATTAGATGTTCCAAAGATAATATCATCAACATATATTTGACAAATTAAAATATCCTTTTTAAATGTTTTACAAAAGAGAGTAATGTCCACTTTTCCTCTAGTGAAATCATTTTCCAGAAGGAAAGAACTCAAACGTTCATATCAAGCTCTGGGAGCTTGTTTCAATCCGTATAATGATTTCTTTAATTTGAAAACATGATTTGGAGACATGGAGTCTTCAAAACCAGGAGGTTGGTGAACATAAACTTCTTCATCTATATAACCATTTAAGAAGGCACTCTTGACATCCATCTGATAAAGAGTGATGTTGTGTTGAGTGGCAAACGAAATTAATAGACGAATAGATTCTAACCTGGCCACTGGTGCAAAGGTTTCTGTGTAGTCAATCCCTTCTTGCTGACTATAACCCTGAGCAACCAGTCTGGCTTTGTTTCTTACCACTTCTCCTTTCTCACTTAGCTTGTTTCTGAAAACCCACTTAGTACCGATGATGTTAAATCCTTTTGGTCTAGGAACCAAGTCCCATACATCATTCCTTGTAAACTGATTTAGTTCTTCTTGCATGGAAATTATCCAGTCTGGATCTTCTAGAGCTTGATCAACAAAAGTTGGCTCGATCAAAGAAACAAGACCTACTTGACATTCTGCATTGTTCTTAAGGAATGCCCTTGTTCTGATGGGATCATCTTTCTTTCCAAGGATCACATCTTCTGAATGAGCTGAAGCAAGTCTAGGTGATCTTCTGATAGTTGGTTCTTCAGAAATCCTAAGATTCTCTAAAGATGCAGCAACTTGATCTTCTGATTCGTTGCTTCTGAGACTGCCAGCTTCTGCAGCATTGCTTCTTGGTTCTACTGCTTCTGATATATCAATATCAAAATCTGCAAAATTCTCAAACTGCTTTGGTTTTTCAAGACCAAGCTTATCATCAAACCTGATATTGATTGATTCTTCTACAATCAATGTTTCAGTATTGTATACTCTGTAGCCTTTAGAGCGTTCAGAATATCCAAGAAGGAAACACTTTTGTGCTTTAGAATCAAACTTACCAAGACGATCTTTAGTATTCAGAATAAAACATACACATCCAAAAGGATGGAAATAAGAAATGTTGGGCTTTCTGTTCTTCCACAGTTCATAAGGAGTCTTATTTAGAATAGGTCTGATAGAGATTCTATTCTGAATATAGCATGCAGTGTTAATTGCTTCTGCCCAGAATTGCTTAGCCATATTGGTTTCATTGATCATGGTTCTGGCCATTTCTTGTAGAGTCCTATTCTTTCGCTCTACAACTCCATTTTGCTGTGGAGTTCTAGGACAAGAGAAATCATGGGCAATACCATTTTCTTTGAAGAACTTCTCAAAGAATCTGTTCTCAAATTCGCCACCATGATCACTTCTGACCTTTATGATTTTGCACTCCTTCTCAGATTGGATCTGAGTGCAGAATTCAAAGAACACTGAATGAGACTCATCCTTGTGTTTCAAGAACTTTACCCATGTCCAGCGGCTATAATCATCAACGATGACTAATCCATATTTCTTTCCTCTGACAGATGCTGTTTTGACTGGGCCAAACAGATCAATGTGCAAGAGTTCTAACGACCTTGAGGTAGAAACAACATTCTTAGACTTGAATGCAGGTCTGGAGAACTTGCCCTTCTGACATGCTTCACAAAGAGCATCTGATTTGTATTTCAGATTTGGGAGTCCTCTGACCAGATTTAGTTTGTTAATCAGAGAAATCTTTCTCAAACTAGCATGACCTAATCTTCTGTGCCAGACCCATTGCTCTTCAGAAACAGACATAAGACAAGTCACATTCTGCTTCTCAAGATCAGAAAGATCAATCTTATAAATGTTGTTCTTCCTCTTGCCTGTAAATAGGATTGAGCCATCCTTCTGACTTACAGCCTTGCAAGACTTTTGATTGAAGATTATATCATAACCATTGTCACTTAATTGACTTATGGATAATAAGTTATGCGTTAATCCTTCTACAAGAAGTACATTAGTTATGGAAGGAGAGTTACCAAGACTTATGGTTCCAGAGCCAATGATTTTGCCCTTCTGATCTCCTCCAAACTTGACTTCTCCACCTGGTTTAAGCACTAGGTCTTGGAATGTAGACCTTCTTCCCGTCATGTGTCGCGAGCACCCAGAGTCCAGGTACCATGACATTTTGCTTTCTGTCCTCTTTGCCGCCAAGGATATCTGCAATAGGAATAATCTTTTCCTTAGGTACCCACATTTTCTTGGGTCCTTTCTTGTTAGTTCTCCTCAAGTTCTGATTGAACTTGGGTTTAGCAAAATATTTAACAGGAGGAACAACATGATATTTCTTATTCTGAGTTCCATGATATTTCTTAGGTTGTGTCACATGCTTCTTGGTGTGTGTTATGTGAAAACTTTGTGCATGTGATGTGTGCTTAATATCATGGTAGTGGCCAAATTTAAATTGGTTATACAGAGGCTTGTATGATATTTTCATATCATCCACAGATTCAAGCTTGTATGGGATTTCACCCTTATAACCAATGCCAACTCTCTTGTTTCCAGACACAGCATATATCATAGAAGCTAGTTGACTTCTGCCAATACTTCTAGATAAGAACTTCCTGAAACTTAAATCATATTCTTTCAGAATATGGTTCAGACTGGGAGTGGATTTTTCTGAATCAGAAGGAGATCCAACATTATTGGATAATTTTAAAACTTTTTCTTTTAATTCAGAATTTTCCAACTCAAGCTTCTTGGTTTCAAATTCAAATTGCTTTTTCAGCTTTTTGTATTTGATACTAAGATGAGCTTTTAATTCAAGAAGCTCTGTTAGACTGGAAACTAACTCTTCTCTAGATAGTTCAGAAAATACCTCTTCAGAATCTGATTCTGATGTAGATTCTGATCCATCATCTTCTGTCGCCATCAGCGCAAAGTTTGCCTGCTCTCCTTCAGAGTCTGATCCTGATTCTGATTCAGAATCATCCCATGTTTCCATAAGACCTTTCTTCTTATGAAACTTCTTCTTGGGATTCTCCTTCTGAAGTTTTGGACACTCATTCTTGTAATGTCCAGGCTCATTGCACTCATAGCAGACAGGCTTCTTCTTGTCAGATCTTCTGTCACCAGAAGATTCTCCTCGTTCAAATTTCTTTGAACTTCTGAAGCCTCTGAACTTCCTTTGCTTGCTCTTCCAGAGTTGGTTCACCCTTCTGGAGATCATGGACAGTTCATCTTCTTCTTCAGATTCTGATTCTTCAGGATCTTCTTCTCTAGCCTGAAAAGCGTTAGTGCATTTTTTAATATTAGATTTTAATGCAATAGACTTACCTTTCTTCTGAGGCTCATTTGCGTCCAGCTCAATTTCATGGCTTCTCAAGGCACTGATAAGCTCTTCCAAAGAAACTTCATTCAGATTCTTGGCAATCTTGAATGCAGTCACCATTGGACCCCATCTTCTGGGTAAGCTTCTGATAATCTTCTTTACATGCTCAGCCTTGGTGTAGCCTTTATCCAGAACTCTCAATCCAGCAGTCAGAGTTTAAAATCTTGAAAACATCTTTTCAATGTCTTCATCATCCTCCATCTTGAAGGCTTCATATTTCTGGATTAGAGCAAGAGCTTTAGTCTCCTTGACTTGAGCATTTCCTTCATGAGTCATTTTCAAGGACTCATATATGTCATGGGTCGTTTCCCTGTTAGATATCTTCTCATACTCAGCATGAGAGATAGCATTCAGCAAAACAGTCCTGCATTTGTGATGATTCTTGAAATCTTTCTTTTGATCATCAGTCATTTCGCTTCTCGTGAGCCTTACACCAGTAGCTTTAACAGGATGTTTGTAACCATCCAGCAGAAGATCCCATAGATCAGCATCTAGACCAAGAAAGTAACTTTCCAGTTTATCTTTCCAGTATTCAAAGTTTTCACCATCAAATACTGGTGGTCTAGTATAACCATTGTTACCATTGTATTGCTCAGCAGAGCCAGATGTAGATGGAGTTGGATTTGTTGGAATTTCACCAGCCATCTTTTACTGAAGCGTTTTTCTCTTCCTGAATCTTTTCTAAACACGGTTAAGTGCTTGCACCTTAGAACCGGCGCTCTGATGCCAATTGAAGGATAGAAAAACACTTAGAAAGGGGGGGTTTGAATAAGTGTAGTCTAAAAACTTGAACGATAAAAACAATATGCACAGTTATTTTTATCCTTGTTCGTTGTTAACTAAACTACTCCAGTCCACCCCCACGGAGTGATTTACCTCACCTGAGGATTTAATCCACTAATCGCAACAGATTACAATGGTTTTCCACTTAGTCCGCAACTAAGTCTTCTAGAGTATCCTAATCACAACCTGATCACTCCAGGAACAAATGCTTAGACACAAGCTAAGACTTTCTTAGAGTATCCTGACCACCACGTGATCACTCTAATTACAACTGCTTAGACACAAGCTAAGACTTCCTAGAGTATCCTGATCAACACTTGATCACTCTAGTTACTTACAAATTAATGTAATCAAATAAGAGTTTTACAATGCTTCTTAAAAGCTATAATCACAACAGTGATATTTCTCTTAACGTTTAAGCTTAATCTCACTAATATATTACAATAGCAATGTAGTGAGCTTTGATGAAGATGAAGTTTCTGAGCTTTGAATTGAACAGCGTTTCAGCAAGTTTTTCAGAGTTAGTTCTTTCAAAATCGTCAACCTTGCTTCTCATCAGAACTTCATATTTATAGGCGTTTGAGAAGATGACCGTTGAACGCATTTAATGCTTTGCGTGTTCCGTACAGCTTTGCATTTAATGTTTCACGCTTTTGTCAACTACCTCGAGCCTTGTTCACGTTGTGTCTACTGACGTTGCCTTTAATAGCTTCCAACGTTCCTTTTGTCAGTCAGCGTAGCCTGCCACCTGTACTTTCTTCTGATCTGATGTTTGAATTTAATATTTGAATATCATCAGAGTCAAACAGCTTGGTGCATAGCATCTTCTTGTCTTCTGACCTTGAAGTGCTTCTGAGCGTGATACCATGAGAACTTCAGTGCTTCTGCTTCTGACCTCAAGTTCTTCTGATGCTTTCATAGACCCATGTTCTGATTCTGCCTTGACCATCTTCTGATGTCTTGCCAGACCATGTTCTGATGTTGCATGCTGAACCTTCTGAGACAAAGCTTCTGAGCGCTGATTTGTGCATACTCTTTATATAGATCCTGAAAGGGAAATTGCAATGTATTAGAGTACCACATTATCGCACACAAAATTCATATCCTTGTTATCATTAAAACTAAGAATATTGATCAGAACAAATCTTGTTCTAACAGATATCCCTAACTAGGTTTTGGCTTTGGTGCTCCCGTGTAGAACAAGGATTCTTTCTTGGAGATGCTAACGATTCCCTAGGGGCGGAAATGATTCCCTTGCAAGAATCTAACATGTTTAATAGCCTCAAAGGGTGACAAAGATTCGTGTATAAGGATCCATCATGTCTAATAGTCTCAAAGGGCGACACAAAATCTTATATAATGATCCAAAATGTTTAATAGCCTCAAAGGGCGTCAAGGATTCCCATATAAGGATTCATTATGTTTAATCGCCTCGAGGGGTGACAAGGACTCTTGTATAAGGATCCATCACATGTGATTCCTGCGTGGGGAGTCTAGATGAGATCATTTTACTCCTTGCTTTATTTCAAATAAAGCAATAATAACCTGAACTCATATAATAAAGTGAGGGCCTCATTAAAAACCCATGTGATATGTTGACAATATAGGGAAAAAATTATCCCCACAAACAAAAAGAATGTCATCAAACTATCCTTACAAACGACGAACATTATAACTCGCCAAAATAAGACAAAATAGTAATTATCCTTACAACATAGGGAAATTATAACTAGACATGACATCCTTTTACGCACTCTTCGTGTCTACCTGGTATGGAAAGGCCATGTCTTTATCCTTGAGAGCTTCCTTTAATGGTTTAGCCTCCAACTTCATGCCAACGATGTTCACTCCCACAATCATAGCCTTCTTTAACTCTAGGCTATCTACATAACATTTCCTGGAAATCTTCTAATCTCTCTAGATAACCCGACTCGTCCAAATGGGAGCATGTACTTCATACATAGATACAATGTAGATACGGCGACACCCAGGTGGTTAGAGGTGGGTCGCCCTATAATCATGTTATACGAGGAAGACACGTCGATGATAAGATACCTTACCTTAAAATTTGTTTGGAGTTTTCTTCTGCTCAAAAGGTGGTCTACAATGTTATAGAAACCCTAACTTATTCAAATAAAATTAAATGACATACACGTTGAATCAAGGCACATAAGGTTAGGGTTAAGCATCCTCAAATAATTACACACATAATAGAATTGAGGTTTGCAAGAAATTATGATGAATTCATGGAGTTCGAAGTGACTGAAAACTTACTGATTGCACACCGGCTTATGCGTCTTCTTGAGGTGTTTCAAAGTGATATTAGCTCTAGATAGCTTCAGAAGAATACGATAACAAAGATACAAGGCTTGACTTACTCCAAATCTTGCTCAATTACTCAATTTAAGTCAGCTTTGATGACGAGAAAGTGAAGATCGAAATGCTTGATTTAATGCTTCCAAGAGTTGATTTATGCATTCACTAGCTTCATGATGGTGTTTAGAAGAAGTTTGAAGCAATAAATTAGAGAAAATCAAGCCGAATTGGAGAACTCAAATTTTGCTTCCATTGATGAAACTTGAAGTTGCAGATCTGGAATCAAGTAGGGGGCTTGGGATAGCCATTTTCCATTGATTGAGTTCACATACAACAATAGTTTTCATACGAGCATCGGTATGGCACCGTATGAAGTGTTGTATGGTAGGAGGTGTAGAACTCCATTATGTTGGTATGAATCAGGCGAGAGTGTTGTGCTCATACATGAGATTGTGCAAGAGACGACTAAAAAGATAAAGATGATTCGTGAGAGGATGAAAGCTTCTCAGAGTCTTCAGAAGAGTTATCATGATCAGAGAAGGAAAGCAATTGAGTTCCAGGTGGATGATCATGTGTTTATGAGAGTTACTCTGGTAACTAGTGCCGGTAGAGCTTTGAAGTTGATAAAACTTACACCACGTTTTATTGGTCCGTATCATATTTTAGAGAGGATAAGTGAGGTGGCTTATCGGATTGCTTAGCCGTTGTCGCTTGCGAATCTTCATGATGTGTTGCATGTATCTCAATTGAGGAAGTATGTTCCAGATCCTTCACGTGTGATTTAGATGGATGATATTCATGTAAGAGATAACTTGATTATTGAGGCATTTCCAATGCGAATAGAAGGACGGGAAGTGAAAAAATTGCGAGGCAAAGAGATTGCCTTAGTGAAGGTGTTGTGGGGTGGACCGGTAGGCGAAAGTCTGGCGTGGGAGCAGGAAGACCAGATGAGAGAGTCTTATCCGTTGTTGTTTTCGTCAAGTAATTTTCGAGGGCGAAAATTCTTTAAGTGGTGGAGAGTTGTAACACCCCGATAATTTGAGTTAATTATTTAATTGATTGTTTGATGTTTTGATGTGATTATATGAATCACAGTGATTTATAGTTGATAATGTGGGCATGTGACATTTATGTGATGTGTGTGGGTAGTAGAGTTGAAGTGTTAATTAGAATAATAATATAAATTAGTTCTAATTAGCATTGTTATTATTTAATAAAATAAAATAAAATATATTGTGAGATAAGTTAGTAAGGGCATAATTGAAAGTTCATAATAGGGGTTCTAAGGCTAACTAGGTAAAAATGAGAAAAAGGAGAGAGAATTTCATTAGCGTAGAATTCGTGGAGAAACGTGAAAAGGAGAGAGAGCTAGGACAAGAAGAGGAGAAGGAGTATCACCCGTAGAATTCAATGAGAAAATCAAACTAGCCAATAATCTAAGGTAAGGGGGGTTATCGTGATTATTATGTTTGATTTAAGGGAATGATAATTTTATGTTGGGGGTTTGTGGTGATCTTGATGAAATTGATGAATCCATGATGATTGTTTGTTTAATTGTGTGAATAATATGTTATATGATGATGGTTGTATTAATGATTAATCCCATGAGATAGAGTTAAATCCCCATTAACATGATTTAGAAGGTTTAAGGTTGATGAAGATGATTGGGAATATAATGAATATTTGTAATTTGATGTTTGAAATAATTAAACCATGTTAGAACTAGGTTATAATTAATAGGCCTTGAAACGCATAAAATTATCGATTAAAATCAATTTTTGGGCAAAGGATTGGGTCTGGTATGATGCAGATCGCGCAAGAATTTTCTGCATAATCGTAGAGCCCGCTTAGTGCACTCTGTGAAACAAAAAGGATTTGTTTATAGAGAGGAGTTTGTTTAGCGAGGTATGGTCGTGCTTAGCGCGGTCCCTGAAAAATGAAAATTTTTATTTTTGAAAATTGACTTCTGAATATGGTGACTTATATTTTGTTAGAATTTCCGAGAATTTTCTAGAATTTACTGTGCACGTTTGGGTAGGTTTAGAGGGTATTTTGTATGGAACTTGATGTTGTGAATTCTTGTGTTTCTATACTTGACTTTGGTGAATGTTATTGTGTTGATTACCTTGACGAATTGATTTATGTGTGTTGTGTTAAACTAGATGCTTGTGATGTCGTGTGTGTAAGTGATGACGTGAATTTGTTGAATACATGAATGATGATGCCATTTTGACTAGCTGTGGTCGTTGAATTTGTGACGTTGAGCATCATGCATTCATAGCATATTTGTAGGACGAGAGTCCAATGATGTTGTAGAACCTATGGTCTAATGCTGGCTCTTAATCTCATTGTGCAGATTGAGTGCAACTTGTTGATGAACTCTGGTTCCAAGCAGGAATAAAGCTTATGATGGGGATCTTTGGAGAACGATGACGGAGTCATCAGTGATGAATTGACACAACATGCACGAGTCCATTGTTGTTGCATTGCATAGTTGCGATGATGTATGATTTGATGATTGATTATTTGTGATGTGGTGTGTCTAATTGATGATTGCGATTGAATCATAAGGTGATATTTGTGAATAGGTGATGATGTGCAAGTGTGAGTAAGTATGTGTATATGATGGATATGTTACATCGGTATATGTATGGTTGTTTATTTGTTTACAACTACTATATCTATTCCTTATGTCTTACATAATGATTATGAAATACTCACCCTTTCTGTTTGAATGTGTAGCAACCTGCCTTAAAATTTACGTTCAAACGAGTCCCCACCCACTATTTGTTTTAAGTTAGTGGGAAACCTTAAAAAACGAGATTTTTGGGTAAGTAGGTTAATTAGGCAAAGGAAAGGTGTTAGGCACCATTTGTCTCCCTTGTACTCTAGGGGACCCATTTAGTCTTTAGGTTTTATAGAAAAGGTTTTGACAATTGTTGACTAATAAAAATTAAAAAATAATAGGCCTTTGGACAAAAGGATAAAACCTCTGAGGTTTTGATAGGGTAACTCTCAGATCGAGACAACAATGATCAAAGGCCAAAAGCCATGTAAAACAAAATATAGCAAGAATAAAAACAAAATATAACAAGAATAAAAAAAATGGCCTCAATGTATCATCATTGGCCAAAACAGGTTTTTTTTAAAAGGTAGGTCTCATATTAAATCATTGGCCAAAACAAAGATTTGAAAAAGGCAGGCCTCATAGAAATCATTGGCCAAAATTAGTAAAAACGTTTTAAAAAAATGGAGGCCTCGTATGAAATCATCGGCCAGAAGTTTGAGTTTTGAGTTTGAGTTAAGAGATTTGAGTTTAAATAAGGGAAAGGATTTGTCGGCCATTGTCAGTTAATCGACAACGACAGGTTAGGGTTGTTCAAGACAAACCCTCAGAGGGAGAAGTGAAGCGTAGAAAAAGTGCAGGAAAAAAAAGTGAAAAAAGTGTGTTTTGTGAATTTTTGTAAATTGTACGTGAAAATGATAAAATGTCCTCAAATAGGATTGCCAAAGGTCCTATTTATAATGTGAAATTTAGATTAAAAATCCCAAAAGGGAAATAACCCAACCCAAAAGGCCCAATTTGACATTTTGAAAATTGGTAATAAAAATAGGAGAAAAAGTGTGAAAATCCCACTTGTGGGGTTCAAACCTGTAACTTCTTACTTGCAACCCTTATTTCTTACCAATTGTGCTATGC
This sequence comes from Vicia villosa, assembly GCF_029867415.1. Classification (NCBI taxonomy): domain Eukaryota; kingdom Viridiplantae; phylum Streptophyta; class Magnoliopsida; order Fabales; family Fabaceae; genus Vicia; species Vicia villosa. Next base: position 81,347,827 of record NC_081181.1, on the reverse strand, counting down.
TATTTATTTGAAATAAAAACCCAATTGAAAGCATATGAAAGGCGAGTAAATATTAGATATTTAAAAAATATATAAATAATTTACAAGTAAACTATTATATTTTTTAAACAAATAATTACAAAAATCCAAAAATATTGTAAATAAACCAAGAAAGTTTATAAAATTCAAGTTTAAAAATAATTTTGAATTTTGAAATGGGGCCTCATATTTTATGAATAATAAGCCCAATTAAATACACGCTTTTATTTAATGTATACCCCCATTTAATTAATAAAACCTAATGACCTCACATCTTATGGATGTTAAGTCTAAGAGATTGAATTGAAGTAAGAGATTGAATTGAAGTACACACCTATTTTATAATCTTGATCACACTTATATACATGTATATTTTAATACATACGTATTTTAAATTATGTGTCAATAAAAATAAATAAGAAGGGACAAGTCTTAGTGGGCCAAATTTGGGGTATGACAGAATGTTGCCTCCACGTGGGTAACACGCAGGTAATCAGGAGTTGTCTGTTGACATTAAGGATAGCTTCATGGCGTCCTTTTACCGTTGTTTAGATTGAAGGGAGCCTTGCTCTACGTAACACCGGGAATGGGGTCGTTATGTTTTGAACTATTATGTTCTCTTTGATTATTTGAGATGATTTACAATTGATGTTGATGATTTGAGTTGTAACTCATGAACCATGATGTTCAGTTGATGTTTATGAAGTTTATTTTAAAGATGTTTTAGATTATGAATTCTGCTGCGAAGTATTTGAATAAATATGTTGAGCTGTCATTCGATGTATGTTTTAAAATTGATGTAACCCGTGTTACGGAGCAGGACATATTTTATGTGAAGTTTTTATGACGATGTGACACCCTTGTTTGTGGTTTTATTTTGACGTTAATTTGTATTGTATTGCGGATATTCCTTGTGGGTTAGAAGGGTGTTACAAGTGGAAGCCATCTTTCTATACCTGCTTGCTACTAAATAGTTGACTAGTGTCTTCACTAAATACTAATATATGGTGATGGAGAGTTGAGTCAGACCCATATACCACCTCAGGATTACATCTCCGAAGGTTCCACAAAAGAGCTTGAATTTCAAGGAGTCAGAGACTCCAATGATAGACATTTGCGTGTTAATGGAGGCAACATGTTCACATGGGTCGTTGCACCCATCGAACGCACCTAATGAAGAAAGCTTGAAGTTCTCTATAATGGGCACTTCCTATATCTCGTACGAGAGAGGTTAGGAGTCTAGTATATCCACCTCGTATTTGGGGTCTACCTCTCATTGGCGCTACTGGATATGGAGGACGTTATCCTCCAAAGCTTGGTTTTGGCGATATATGTAACATCCCGATTTTTATTAGTATTTATTTTACCATTATTTATTTAATTATTTGGTGTGTTAATTATTTATTTAATTGTTATGTGATATAATAATTAATTAAATTAATTAACTATGTGTGTATTGGTGTTTATTTAGTTTATTAGGTTAATAGAGATATTAATAGATTATGTCTATTGGGCCTATTTACTAGAGTTAGAAGTATTAAGCCCATTATGACAAATAAGATAGTAAGAATTTAGAGAGGGTTAGAGACATCATTTTTATTTGTTGATTTTGAAGAGAAAAGAAAAGGGAGAAAGGAGGCTAAGAGAAGAGGAGAGCAAAAGTTAGGGTTTGAAGAAATTGAAGAGGTAAGGGCGAGTTATTTACATTATTATGGGATTGTATGATAAAATATAGTAAGTAATTATGGTTTAGTGTCTAATTTTTGGTACTGCTTTGTGAGTGGTTGTTCACCATTGATAGAATTTTCAAGCTTCACAACGATGAGAAACCCTTTTAATTTTTACCATGTCCTTAAATTTCTTATGCAATTGAAAAAGAGCTTGTGACTTTGTTCCAGCTGTATGCTTCCGTGTGTAGTTATAAGATGGTTTTGTGGAACCTGAAGATTGTATATGAACTCGTTGATCCACACATGTCATACCTTACACCATATTTTAGGAGTTACTGTCACTTAGCCACTTTACTGTCACTTAGCCACTTGCTTAGATAAAGGTTATTTATTACATGATGATAGAAACTATTTTTTTTTCTTTCTTTCAAACTCTACTGTGACATAGTTATGAAACATAGTGGATTTGGTTCCTGAGAAGTAAATACTAAGATTTATACTATAATGATAAAAATTAATAATAATAAATAATAGTATAATATTTATGAGTTAAATATGAGAATTAATCGGATAATTAAAGTTATTTTCAATTCCGATTGAATTGTCAATAGAGTTGTTAGAGTTGACAATAAATTGTCAGAGTTGTTTTGAGTTATTAAGAGCCATACTTTTAATTGTTTTGTGTAATTTTGACATGTTTAGAGTTGTCAGTGTATGATGTCGGTGTTTGCTTTTTCGTTGAAACTTTAACAATTCATATCTTTTGAACCGTAACTGCGTTTGAGTTTCCGTTCGAAGCGTTAGAAAGCTAGCGCAATATTCTTTTCAATAAAAATGGTCTTGAGCAGTAGAATGTTAGGAAGTGGAAATGGAATAGAAATAGAAGTGAATTAAATTAATATAGTGTGATTATTAATTGGTTAATTAAATTAATAGTTGAATTAATTTTAATAAGACTATTTATTTGGAATATACTTGGACTTGGATAAATTATTCGGTTATCGGTAAATTACGGTATTTTGGGAATTTGTTCGTAATTGTGTTTTGGCTTGAATATGTTTATGTTGAGAATAAATATATGTATATGCCATGATGTTGTGCTAATATGGATTCTCTATGAGTAGTTGGATAGCATTAATTCTAATAATTAATTGTTTGATGTGGAAAATGTGTGTTCATGTATAATTGACAAAAATGAGAATTAACATGAGATAGTATGGTTACTAGTGTTAATTGGATTGTGTGAATCGTAATTGATTAATTGACCTCTCATATGTGAATGATGTGTGTGTGTTGTGAATGTTGTGTACAATTGGTGGTTAATTCATAGAGTTGAATTATTGTGATATGCGGAAAGTTAAGATGGTAGAGATGATCTTAATTGCATATATTTGTGATATTGTACATACATTCATATCATAGTGTGCCTTGAAACACAGGTGGATTTGCTTTGAAACACAAGCGGGCTTGGATTCTAGAGTGAATCGGAAGCCGTAAACTATATTTTTACAATTGGTGGACTTTGGTCTTGTCCGGATCAGAAGTGTGGCTTAGATTCTAGAGATATGAATCGGAGGCCGGTGAAACTTAGAATTTCACATTGGTACCACATGCATAGTGTCACATGTTTCATTGAGTTACATTAGAGTTATGTGATAGTTGACTATGTGCATTGTGTTGTCATGATATGTGCATGATTGTGATAATTGATTATGTGCATTATGTTGTTGTAATAAGTGTACGCGTGAACAATTGATTATGTGCATCGATGTCGTAATGCTATGTGTATGAGTTTGGTAATTGATTATGTACACTTGGTGTTGTAGCGATATTTGTATTAGTTGATAATTGAGAATGGCTGATGTTTGAATACGCAATTGGTTAAATACGGGAATATGTGATAATTATGGCTATGTGTATAATTGAGAATATAGTATTGAGATATTATACTCTTATACTTGGTGTATGCTTAATATATGTGAATTATGATTAGCATGAATTTTATGATTAGGCAAGTGTAATGCATTCCTATAATTGTTGATTTAACCATTGTATCTCATTATACTTTCTTCATAATGGTTTGTATTCTCACCCTTCTGTTTTAATGTTGCCCTCGTTTGGCGACATGCAGGTTTTGGAGTTTAGTAACTCATGCGTGATCTAGCCGGAGATTCTTCCGTGTTTGTTGGATATTAGGTAGTGAGTCGATGCTCTGGTCATGTAACACTGGGTAGACTAGTCGTGTTGAACTCATGTTTCTATTTGGTTATGTATTATGTTATGACTTGAGAACCTGTTTATTTGGCTACTTATTATTGAGAGGCTTTTAAGCCAAATATTCTGATTATGGCTTATTTTGTTGAGATGATTATTGAGATATGATCATGGTATGGGACATGAATCATTTTATGAAATACATGAGTATTTTAGTATTTTCCGCTGTGAATGCATATTCTGTGTGAATTGTAATTAAATGTTTAGGTGTTATTTGAAATGACCAGGTGTATTGTATATTGTAGATAAATGCTGTCGGTTTTTAAAAGCTTTTAGTTTTTGAAAACGTCGATGTGACGCCCTTTTGAATTATATGCATGCTTATTCTCTGATTATATGCTTATTTATTTTGGGGTATAAAAGGGGTGTTACATTATAGATCGTCCATAGCAGCGCACATCTATGGCGCTTTCCTCGCCTTCAAAATCTTCATTAGTCAGAGTTGTTGTCCTTTTGTTCACTATGACAGTAAAAAAGGTTAAACATGGGGAAAGTAATACGACAAGATGTTGATATGGTGGTCCAAGTTAGTTTTATTGGATCCTAGTAGGTGTGTACATGAGTTGGATCAACCCACAAAATCCGGTCAAACTCGCACAAAAAAAATCCAAAAAATTGTATTGGGTCGGGTAATTGGGTGGATGTGGATTTCAAAACTAAAAAAATCCATTAAAAAAGTCGGGTTTCGAGTAAAACCCAACTCAAACCCAAAAGACCCATTGACCCACTAATCAAATATTTACTATTACAATTTTAATAATTTGGATGAATATTAACTTAGAAGTTGTAATTTTAGTCTCTAAACATTTACTATTTTAGTGCTAATACAATTTTATGTCATGCAACTTTAATTTGTTGTATGTATTTTATGATAATTTTTATTAGTTGATATTATCATTTATTACTACCTCCGTTTTTTATTATAAGTCATTTTGGATTTTTCACACATATTAAGAAAAATAATAACTCTTGTATGAAAATAAGAAATTATGAAGGTTTTTATAAAATTGTCCATCTTTAATGACATGTGGAAGCTAAATTTACATAATTGAAAGGAGAGAATAATAATAATGATAAAAGATAGGAAAAATAGATTATCTAAATTTTTTTAAGAAGATACAAATTTTGAGTAACTTTTATGAAAAAAAAATGATAACTCATCATTTAGTCCTTTAATGTTAATAAGAAAAAAATTATTTGGACAGTCTGCTACCCAACCCAACCCAACCTGAAAATTAGTGGGTTTGCCCAAACCGACCCATTGATGTAACGAGTGGTTAATTTATGTCACCCAAACCGAAGTATCCAATATGGGTTGGGTTTTAGGTTTGGCCAAACCCAATCCAAACCGGCCCATGTACACCCCTAGATCCCACAGTGTGCGTCAATTATACTTGATAAAAGTATAATAAATGACAACCCCTAGTGGTTAAGGATTTTCAGAGGCTTTAGGATTGTTGTGGGATTGAGAGCTAGCTCACATAGGGAGGTGAGAAACTATGTATATATGATTTTTATATGAATGCCAGATTTTCCTCCTGGATACATTGTAAATAACAACCATCACCGAGAGAATATGGGAGTGGATAATCATTCACCAATTATTCAAGAGAGCGTGATTAACTTCTTTACGACTTCTTCCATACAGTCCCAAATTATAGACACACCACTTTCTCATTTCCCCATGATGGATGATTCATCCCAAAAATAACAAACATATTTAATAGGTAAAATACTCTTTTTGGTCCCTTAAGTTTAACTCAGGATCCATTATGGTCCCTTATCTTTAAAATGTTGTGCTCCTTTAATTGTTCAAAAAGGTCCATGTTAGTCCTTTCGGTCAATTTTTTCAAACGACGTCAACTTTTACTTGGGTGGCATCTGACATGGCACATGTTTGTACGCGTGGCATCTGTTTATCAAAATTTCCAAAAATAGTTCAAAATTTTACCCTAAGTTAGGATTCAAACCTAGGACACGTTGATTGCAACACAACATGTTAACCACTACACCTCTTCACCTTTTGTAATTTCATTTACAAATGAGATATATATTTACTTTTAATTTGAGTTTCAACATCATGAACCCTAAAACCCCAAATTCATAATATACTTTCCTGGGTTTCCAATGCATTTTATTGATTTTTTTAATCTATAACAACAATTCCATCAATTCTAATCCATATCAGTTCTACTTTTCAATTTCATCAAGATTGCCCTCGATGAAGACGATGTCATTTTATTAGTGTGGAAATGAATCTGTTGGATTTCTTCACAAAAAGTTTGGTGGTCTTAGGGATGGATAACTTTGAAGAAACCTATGAAAAAATCCATGCTCAGTGGAGAATATTAATTTCCAATAGAGCTAAAAACTGAATTTGTTGAATCTAACCTGAAGTTGGGAATGTCAAGAAAGAAATTCTTCATTCAAATTTTAGATATAGTAATGCTTCATTGAGACAATGATGAACTTTTATTTTTTATATTTATATGGTGTTTTGAACAAGGAGAGAGTAGTCACTTATTGCTCATGATAGTGTATTTTGTAATTCAACTTTGTTACTGTTTTGGAAACATATGTGGAAAAGATAATACTTGAATAAATGTGATTATGGTGTATATGAATGTAACAAACAATTTGTGTGGACTTTTTAAAACTATGTTAATTGAAAATTTATTGTATCCCAAATGAATCAAGCTTACTACAACAATGAAATATTTCATTTATATATATAAAAATAACAACAATATAGATAAAATCTTAGTAATGAACTTTTCCAACATTTTAAGTTGTTTGATGTGTTTAATTGATGGATACCAACTGTAACACCCCATACATAACTGACTAGTATATTATGCATGAAACGCTAAAATTGATATTGAATACATACAAAAGATACAATCCATATTGGAAGTCCCTTGACTAACCAATGAGATCAAGAAACAAACATGAGTACCAGTTTCCTCGATAATAGGTCTTCTGGGTTTACCTGTCTGCCTTTTCTCTGGAGCTACCCTCAAGGTCGGGTATTCTGGGGTTACCTGCTTTCCTGCTATCGAAAACTGTCCTCAAGTCACAGAAACAAGTATGCAGACCCGTACCTGTGTACGAGGAATCCAGAAGTAACCTGTCTACCTAGGCCAACACTGTCACACCCTCGGTGAGTTCCCTCTGTACATTGTAATGCTCCGATAATTTAATTAATATTTAATTAAATTATTTCGATTTTTACGTTGATGTGTGAGATGTTGATTTAAGATGCGATGTTATTAGTCGAATTTAAGTGGTTGATTAAATTGGAGAGATAGTATTAGAATAATATTATTGTTATTATTATGGACCTTGGATGGTTAGAAGTAGTATTGTGGGAGGTGTGAATACTGGGCTCAATAATATAATAGTACTATTTGGTTTAAGTGAATAGAAAGAAAATTGAGGTATCAGTAAGGATTTGAAATGCTAGCGAAAGAAAGGGGCACAAGGGTTTTGGAAAGAAGAGGGATTCATAGAGCTTGTAGTAAAAAGGAGAAGTTGCAGGAGAGGAAAAATGGAAGAATTGTGCGAAGGCCGAAAGCTAGGAAATTCGACCGGAAATCATAGGGCGGTCTCCAATCCAAGGTAAGAGGTGGATTCTTGCTCTATAAACGGTAATATGATCGGTAATATGTGGGGTTTGGGTTATAAAATTATCTCTGTGTTTTGTGTGTTTTCGGTTGTGTGCTTTTAAATTGATAAGAAAATTGTTTTGTTCATAAAGTGTGTTGACTCGTGTTCTGTTTCTGTAAATATGTTGCTTTAATTTAATTTGAGTTATGTTCATGTGATTGATCGAGTTACTGAATTGTTGATGATATGGTTACTGAATGGTTGATGAAATTGAGAACCGATTCTGGGAATTATGTTATGGAAATACTGGAATTAGGAAGAAGAAAAAATAAGGGACGGGGGCCACCATTGGTGGGGTGGGCGCCCCAGGTAAAAGAAAAAGAAAAAAAAGAGAAACTAATTTGTGGCGGGGGCCCCAGTTGCAAGGGGTGGGCGCCCCTAAGTGTGAAGGTGGGGGGGGGGGGGGGACGGACGCCCTAGCATGGGGACGGGGGCCACAGTTTCATCCTTATGAATTTTTGTGTCATTAAAGTGCCCTGTAACCTTTAATTAGTTTAATCCCATTATTTCCTTATACTAATTAATTAGTAACAACAAAGAAGGGTAAGTGATTTAATTGAGGGATCTGGAATGAATTTAATAGAGCTTGATTTTTAGTAGAAGATTAATTGCAGGATTTTCAATAATAGAGAATTAAGTCTAAATAATTTGTATAAGTGCAAGCAGTAAAATAAAAAGGTTAGTATAGCTACTAATAGCAGAAGCAATATAAATAATAACATGTATAGTATCAATAGCAGAGAATTAATTAGTGTAGCAGCATAATTGGATTGTTTTGTGACAGGAGAGTAGTAGCAGTGACTGGTATTGTAGCAAAAACAATTGTGACAACAGAGAGTTAGTAGTGATAATAAGAGTTGATGAAACAGTGCCGAATAGGGGTATTAGTGATTTTAACCGATGAACGAATTAACCAGTTTAGAACGAGAATTGTCCGAATAATTACGGAGCGCATGTTGATTGTTTTGGTTGGATTGTTGTGTTGAATACTTGTTGAAAATATGTGAATTGCCGTTGGATTATATTGACTTGTTGTCGTTGATTTGTTGTTGTGATGTGTTGATACTAAGTTGTAGGCCTATGGCCAGTGATTATGTGACGCTATTACTCTGTTAATATTGCAAAGTGCAAGAACTATTGTGACGATTAATTACCTCTATTTATTGGTAATAACAGTGATATGGGCATATGCCTCGTGACGAGTTTGCTGTGATTGTGTAAGTGATGTTGTATTCATCGAGTCACATACATTTGCATTTTTGTGACGGCCTGGATTAGCAAACAGTGACGAAGGCTTCTGCTTGTTTGATGCCTCTATTAATTGGCAATTGGCGATGGGGGTAGAAGCCCTAGGTACCACATGCATGTGCATTGTTAGTGTCACATGCTATATTGTATAAGTCTGATTTAATTGTGAAGTGTCGTGACTTGAATTATAATTATGTGAAATGCAATGTCATGTATTGTTTGTTGAATATAATGATGTGAAGTGAATTGTGACGAATATACTGCGATGTGGTAATTTTTATGATCTAACTCATATATATTATTTACCATAATTTTATTTATATTGATAGATATCTCACCCTTTTCTTGTTGGTTGTTGCCTTTATACTGGTAACGTGCAGATGATCCGCAGTGAGTGAAGAATTAGTTGCGGTGATAGTTCGAGTCGCTGATGTCGCTCTGATATGTAACACTCGGGGGAATGAACACTATCGTTTTGATATTTATTTTTTTGTTGAATTTTTAATTTCTTATTGAAGTATGTTTACAGCTTGAAGCTGATTTTGTGGATTAAGATGCCATGACATTTCTAAGATTGAATATGTTGAATTCCGTTGCGTAATTGAAAGTTGTTTCTTTTGAAGGTTATATCGTTTTGAAAGGTTTATCTGTTTATACGTGTTATGTATCTGTTAGTATAATGAGCACTGTCTGTGTTATGAAGTAAACGTGGAATCCTGATTGTGATGAATTATTTTAAATGATGAACTTTATACTCTGATTTATTAATATTACGCGGAGTAAATCGGGATGTTACATACATCGCGTCAAGAGACTCGCACAAGACCACACCGTGATAAATCAGACCATGAGGATGCGTAAGATTCGAAGCAACTCGAGCTGAGGTGATCGAATTCGGTTAAGTTGTAGAATGTTGGAATTGTCAGATATAAGAATAGAAAAACACTTTTGAAGTTGAAAGTTTGATGTTGTTTTGGTGCTGAAAGTGCATACAGGGTGTTATAGTTGGTATCATAGCAGGTCGATTCTTGTCCCTGCCATGAAACATCATTAGCAATTATCTTCTCCCTCATATGTGTATGTTGCTAGTTTGATTTCTACTATCATAGTATTCAGTGGCTGAGTCTAATCACCTCACTGACTGCATATGTGATGGATAAGATCACAGTGGAGCCACCACGAGGATGCGTAAGATTCAAAGAAACTCGAGTTGAGGTGGTCGAAGTCGGTTAAGTTGGGAGATGTTGGGATTGTCAGACGTAAGATGGGGAAGACACCTTTGAAGTTGGAAGTCTAATGCTGTTTTGGTGCTGAAAGTGCAAACGGGGTGTTACAATTGGTTGGTGTTGTTAATGATAAAATGGAAAGAGGAGATAGAGAGTGAGGGAGAGATGATTGTTGGGAGGTTTGATGTTCTTGGTACTTTTCTGAAAAAACTAGAGAGAGAGAGAGTGATATGGAGAAGGAAAGAGTTTGAGTGTGAATTGGGATGAAGAAGATACAACAACTTATTACAATATGTTTAATGTATAACTCATAATAAAAAAGACAAAGTGTCCAAGTGGTTAAGTATTATGGTTCACAAATTGGACGGAAAGGACTAATAAGAGACCGGAATGGACCCCGATGTAAACTCAAGGGACCAAAAAGGGTATTTTTCCTATTTAATAAAGGGACGACATATCCAATAAAAAGACGATTGATCTAGTCACGGGTCCCTTACGAATATACCTAGGGATGTAAATGAATATTCATGGGGACGAATATTATGATATTCATGTTTGCCCCATTTGATAAATATGATATCCATATCTGCCCCATATTCGTGTGGATATCCGTTAAGCGGGTAATTCACATATTTTAAGATATTCGTGGATATTTAAGATAACTATGTATAACATTTTTTTCTAAAATTATTTTTTGAAAAAAATTGTTCAATTTCTTTTAAAGGCACAAAAAGGTATTATCTCATAATATGCATACAATTTGCTCTTACTTTAACAACAAAATTTCATCACATTAATTTCATTCATCACAGGTTTAATTTCATTCTTTATATAATTTAAACTAATGATATTCAAATAATTTTATATTTTATTAATGGATATGAATATCCGTGGGCACACATCATTAAACTCATATTCATATTCATTTAAATACGGGTATTTAAATATCCATTTATTTTATTCATAGATATCTATTAAACTACTAGTCCTGTACTTGTGATAGATTTTATCTGCGGATACCCGCATGTACGAATTTTTTTGCCATCATCGTTTAATGCGCAAAATAAGAGACAAAATATGATATTTGTATCATATACTATCTCAATCCAGTGTTTGATAACACAACAATATATGATAAGTTAATCCTGAAACTTATCCAATCCTACCTGACTAGTTCAAATTGTTATCCTGAAAATGAGCTGGATTAGAAACCGGCAGAATATGATAAGAAAATAATTTACTAATTTAACCCTATAAAATATAATCTAAAATAAAAATAAAAATATGACAAAATATAAACAAATATTAATTTGATATTAAATTAAAAAAATTAATAATTTTTATAAAAAAATATGTATCATTGTCATAAGGGTAATTTTTTAAATTTATATCATATAAAAAATTAAAATCTAATAATTTGGAATATTTAAAAATAAAATAATTAGTAAACTTTTAAAATATAGATACTAATTTTATTTTTTTATCAAATTAAATATATTTTCTTGCAAGGATAGTTTTTCCATTTACATATTATATACATATTTTCATTTTGCTTATCTCAATTCGTGATCTTTTTCGAGAGAAATTGAAATCATTTACTCAGTAGTGTCAATGGATATTTTTTTTATTATAGAAACTTATTACATTTTTTAACTAATCTATAAATTTTAAAATATTTTACAAAATAATTTGAAAAACATGTAGTTGTTTGACAAGGTAAATTTGTCATATATATATATATATATATATATATATATATATATATATATATATATATATATATATATATATATAAATAATGTTATTATATTTTTTATTCTGTATGAACCAAACATATGATAAGATAAGTCTTATGTCATTTATATAATATCCTATCCCTACCTTGTTTTATATTTTATCATAGGCTAAATTACAGTTTAGGTACCCGTATTTTGGCCAACTCATGAAATCAGTCCCCCTATTTATTTTTTAAACAGTTTTAGTCCCCTGTGTCCATTTTTCATTCAAAAAAACGTTGTTGTGTACTGTGTTTTAGATACGTAGCATACTTTTATTACTTGGAGTTAGAAATATTAATTATTGACGACATGTTCTTCCTTTAATCATCTTCTCTGAACGTCTTCTTTTTCTCTCAGCTTGTTCGTCCATCTGTTTCATTCTCCAAAAAAATGCTCTCTACGTTCTCTCTCATTCAAAGAGTATGTCACGAATACATAAAACTGAAAAATCAGCATTTTTTAGACGAAAAATGGATATGGGGGACCAAAACAGTTTAAAAAATAAATAGGGAGACTGATTTCATGAATTGGCAAAAATAGAAGGACCAAAACTGTAATTTAGCCTTTATCATATCCTATGCACCAAACAGACTCTAAATATACAATACAAATATTATATTACTTTCAAAAAATAAATAACACTTTTTTCTTGTCTATTTCTTCTCCCTTTATCTCTCAAATTATTATCTCTTATGAGGTACTCTTTGCCCTGACTTTTTGTTGACTTATCTTCTACCTTAAAGGAGAATGAGGGCCAAACATTATTTAGAAAAAACTTCTTATTAAAAAAGTGACTTTTATTTTAATAATAAAAATACAATTTAAGGAGTTTTTATTAAAATTGTTGAAAGTTACTTTATAATAATTTTTCAGAATATTTTCATAACTATATATATCTTCGGATCCCAGTAAATACAATTTATACTATCACATTATTATAAATTATTTTTAATTCTTCACTCCAACATACAATTTTATAATTCTTCCAATATTAATTTATTTTTTATTTAATTCAATTTTTTTTATTCATTCATGTGCCAATATTATCTTTACTTATTTTCAAATATTTATAAAAAAATATTCATTTAATTTTCTTAACATATTGCATATCTTTTAGTAATATAGTAGTATTTTATCTTAATTTGTACTCATTTTTGTGTAAAACATTTCTACATATATATTTAATATTTTATAATGAGATTAAAGATAATGCACTGTCAGTGTAAAAAAGTTTTACATTGTCATCCAATAAAAACAAGTCGTTTTGCCATGTCATATAAACTTGTTTAAAATTACAGTCTGATTTGTCCTGATTCATGATCGTGATTGTTTAACAGTGTAAAACTTTTTTATACTGTCAGTGCATCACCCATTTTCTCTTTTATAATTTTTAAAAGTATGTATAAAAATCACAAATATTTTACATCAAATACAATATTAAAATTAGACGAAAAATCATATTTGATTATTTTTTAATTTTTTATATTATTTCATCTATATAATAATTTAAAAAATATATTTAAAATTGAAAAATTATAAATACTACTAAACAACTTTAACTTTAATTATAAAACTCTTATTTTTAACTTTTAGCTTAAAATTAACTTTTACCACCGAAAATAACTTGGCCAAATGCCTTACACTTTCTTTTATTTAAAATTAAACTAAACTAAAAGAAAAAAAATCTTCGCAAATATTGGTATCACGGTGTATAATCATTATTTTAAAACCGGCGGTTTAATTGTTTTTTTTTTGTTTTTTTAATAGTCGGATCGGGTATGCCATCAAACCGGTGGGAACCGGTGAAAACCGGCGGTTTAATTATTTTTTTTTTGTTTTTTTTTAAAACTTTTTTTTAATATATTTAGCAGTGTATTACTTAAATAACATTCTCACATAGTTTTTTTCGTTAGTGACAAGTTAAAAACTTTATTGTCTATTTGTTATCTTTGCTAATAAATTTTCTTAAATAAAACATATTGAATCTTATTTGATTTTCTTTTTAGGAAGATCCAATTTTGAATTAAATTTGGTACACATTGGAGTTATTTTGTTATAAACTATTCAATTAGATTATGTTGTAATTAGACTTTGTTTAGATTATGTTGTAATTAGATTTTGTTTGCAATTAAACTTTGTAATTTTTTACTATTTTGTTATGTGTGATACCTTTGTTTAAAATTTGAATTTAAGTTATGAAATTGTGAATTTATGATATGATATTTTTAAAAAATTTAAAAGCTAGTTATATTTTTTTAGAGACTGAATCATCCGGTTCGACCGGTTTTATACTTATATAATGATAGGTCTATTCAACCGAGTTATCTGGTTTAATCCGGTTTGGTCGTGCAGTTCGATCAGTGACGTAGTGGTTCAACTGATAAACCAGTGACCCAATACCCTCACCCGTTCGATGATCGGTCCTGTTTTTAAAACAATATGTATAATAGTAGTAGCTCACACAATTAGTTTGGAATTTGAGCGGCGAATTTTTAACTTTTCAATAATTCACTAACTCTACATTTTCATAGTAAGAATCACATTTCCACCGTCACAGCCAAAACCCCTGGAAAACCCTAGACTCCAAGTTCTCCCAGAGTCACCAATTTCAACTAAAGAAAGAACAGAGAAAGACAACAAGAAATGGCGATAGGGTTACGATCGATAACCGGAGAACCAGCAATCGACAGAGAGAACGGTGAAGAAGTGATGCGCGTCCAACCCGGAGTCGACATAGCTCTCGCCAATCTTCCTCGCGAATCACCAGGCACTCTTTACATTACAACCAAGTAAGTATAATTCTGACCCAATCACAATCACAATCACTCGTTCATTCTGATTCGTAGATCATAATTCTTGCGGTTGTTTATTAGTGTTGTTCTTGGTTTCACAGGCAAGTGATATGGGTTAGTGATGTTGATAAATCTAAAGGATACGCCGTTGATTTCTTGTCGATTTCTCTTCATGCTGTTTCTAGAGATCCCGAGGCTTACTCTGTTCCTTGTCTCTATACTCAGGTGCTTATAAGTTATAACCAAGCTTTTTCGCTGTATTTTTATGGTGTGTACTCAAATTGATATAGTTTAGTGTTTGGGGAAATCAATTTGTTACTTAATGATGTGAAGTGTAGGTTAAATTAGTCTTTAAATACTCAATGAGTGTGACTCAGTTGGTTAAGCAGGGTTGAGTTTATGGTATGGGAGGACTGGGGTTCTATCTCTGCATAACATACTCTTGGACCAAGAGTAACAGAACCGAACTAAAGTTAAAATAACTGAACCGTTGTGTTTGGTTAGTGAACCGAACCATATTGCACAAACAACTATAGAGCCAAGCCAAATGGCAAATAAATTGAACCGAAATTGAAAATGAAAAATGCTAAAAACAATTAAAAGCTTTTTATTAAAAAGAATTAGATAAAAGTATGACGGTTCTGTTTGGGAAAAAATGATTTCTAACGGTTTGGTACGATTTGGTTCTTGGTAAATTGTAACGGTTCGGTTCGAGTGATCTTTTACTATGGTTCGGTTTGATTCGGTTTGTTTTTCTGACTGAACTGTTCCATCATCCATGAACAACCATACTCTTGGAAAGAGGTATAGATGATCAAAGCTGCTGCGTAGCACTTTAGTGGAAATTAGTCACATAGATTTAAAAGAATAAAAAATTGGGGGGTTATTATATTATGTGGATTCTTTGGAGTGTCATAAACCCCAAAATAATTAGTTTTAAGATGTTTCTAAATACTGTTATCCTAAAATTACTAATTTGACCTACATTTGGAATTTTGAAGATTATTCTCAGAAATTATATTATCTATGTGTTTTATTTAATTCTCTTTCTCTTTCTCTTTCTCTTTCTCATTCAATTTTCTGATGCTTATTACTTGGTTTAGATTGAAACAGAGGCTGACGAGGATCTCAATTCCGACAATTCCGATTCAGAAGAATCCACTCATGTTCATGATTTATCCGTTGTTAGAGAGATGAGGCTCATTCCATCTGATCCAACTCAGTGTATGATATTCTTGTTCTTCATCTATTATGTAAACGAATGATGTTAGGTATCACGAGTAAAATAAAAAAGTGTGTGCCACTGTGTACAAGAGTTATTCATCAGTCACTATTGTGTGTGTGCATAAAAGTGTGTAATATAAGAGTTATTGGAGCGGGGTTTTATATTGAAAAAAAATACTGAAATGAGAGGGTGCAGGTGTTATTTATACAAAACTAACTAACTAATAGTGACTGATGAATAAACCACTATCTAATTTAAAACCAAACAGAATAGCACAGAAAGTTATTTCTGCACACGCGATTTAGTAACATGCTTTTCACCATTTGTTTTTGTTGTATTCCAGTGGATTCTCTGTTTCAAGTATTCTGCGAGTGTGCTGAGCTTAATCCAGATCCAAATAATGGTCAGTGCTGTTTTTTTTCCGCATACCAATAAACTATCCAATTCCCCTCTTTTGTGAATTATTTACTGATTTAATTCTTTTAGAGGAGCAAGAAGAAGAACATCATGATTGGATTTTCAGTGCTGATCAGATGGAAGATGCAGGAGCAGGCATGTGACTGTGGGATTTGATGTCATTTCTTAATCATTCATTTGATTGTTCTTTTTATGTTTTTTTAGTTAGTATATCATTGTTATGATCTATTCTTTTTCAGAGGATGAAGATTATTTATCTCATAATCCAACCAATACTCTTGGTCATTCAAATGGACATCAGGACCTTGCTCATAACATACTTGATGTACGGTTCTCTACCTTGTATTATATATCGAGTATCTATTTATTGACCCACCAAGATTTAATAAAAAAAATGGTGCATTCATTGCCTATATAGTAAATAAGAGCTTCTAAAGGAAATAGTATTTTATAACTCAAATTCCAAGTTTGTGTTTTGAATCTGATTTTTGAGGTTGGAACGTGAGCTGTATAATCTTTTCCTAGCGGCCTTTTGCTGAATGCACTAAATGCACCGATCTTTGACTGCATTAAACTCTGATATATGTAGGCAGTATGATGTTTTGACATGACGTGCTTCCCACCCCTTTGGATGTTTGTGCTGTGTAATTTTCTGCATATTCTTTGACATTGATTGTTACTTTGAACATGTTCATTAACATGATATGTCTAATTTTCCTATGTGTTTGCTTGGTTTATTTGTTTAAACTAGTTCTTTGTTGTTCTCTTTTTCATTTTGCTAGTTTTATTTTTATAAATTTATTTCATTTTTCCTGATCTGTTGATCTCATTGAGTTTGGTAAACAACATGATTGATTAAGCTCTCATTCAATGAGTTTTTATCGTATATACGCTAACAACCTACTTGAGCGTTTATTAAATGAGTGTTTAATGTATAGCTGCTTATCTTAAAGCTGTTTTTTACAGAGACAGAATGCGAGGGGGTACTTCACAATATTCTCTGTATAAACTGTTTCATTTTGAAGAGCGTGTGAAAATTAACTGACAACTGCTTGAGAACATATCATAATCTAGTTTCACGACCCCAATGCAATCTTTTTTGTGCTCAGGTGTAGTGTGTGTTGGAGAATGGAGTGGAGAGGGTCTAGTTCATTTATCACTTATCAGCCCCATAACTTTTTGCCAATCTAATGCTTTGTTGATATCATCATCGTAATGATAATTTGAATATCTTTCGATGGAACACCATCATAGTGTGTATGTCTAATTAATATATTTATCACTTTCTATAATTGGTATGTGATGCATAGGTGATTTTTGAAATCCCGAACTAGAGTAATATTTTCTGAGTTAATTAAGTAGTGATTTTTTTTAATGGGAAAGATGGTGTTGTAAAGCACGTGCCATGTTGAAGAAATGTATATTTATTGAAAATGATAAGAGTACCAAAACAATATCTTGATGGTGAATCATATGTTTTATCAAGATAAACATATTCAAGATCAGTGTTATCAAATTGCGGTGCCATGGCCGCTATGACGGATATACACGGCAGTTTTTGGGCTCGCAGCAATGGTAAATATCAGCCGATATTGTGGGTTTTTCCGCCATAATCTGCTATAACAGCGCTGCAAAGCGGCTGGTATGGCGGGATTTTGGCTCTCCGCCATGGACTGCCATTCACCATCAACAACACTGTTAAAGATAATTGTACAAGCCAGTATGCAGTATTCTTATCATATATATTCTTGTGACTTTTGAATTCAAATCTTGAATTTACATTTGATACTGTGATTTACCTGATTGTATAACTTTATTCCTTGTGCTCACTTATTTAGTTTTGGTTTGATTGGTTGCAGCTTCAAATCAATGATGAGCGATTTGAGGATGCTGAAGAGACTGAGCATGACGGAGATGAAAGCCATCATCATTGAGTGCCTGCATTTATCTCAGAATAGCATATTCTAGTGTTCAGAATTCTTACCAGCACTCTGTTCTGTAGTTTTTGTACATGTTAACTATTTCAAACATCTGACTACATTCATAGTGGTTAAGTTTGACCTCATTTCTATTTTTCTTTTAATTTAGAAGAAAGCAACTGAATGTTTGGAATTTTAGTGCTCTTGAATATAGACAATGGACATGTGGGATGGATGTCCTACCCCATGTGAAAGATTAACAGGTGATATATGTATTGGATTTCTAAGGCGCCAAATGAAATTAACATGTTTAGGCAAGATGAGTTATGATTCTTCCACTTGCAAAGTTTGATACACTTCTAATCTTTTGCATCACTCTCATAAGAGCTTGAAACTCACAAAGCTTCTCAGTTCTTTTTTGTGGTCTCTCCTATAATGCTTACCTAGAATTTAAGAATTGTGATTGGTTTTCACTTAAATGGTGTGGCTGCAGGTTGGAGTTTTGGAGTGAATAGTTTTGAAGGACTATTTATATTTTGATATATGTATTTGGTTTTGATATATGTATATGATACATGAGCCTATAATATTATGTTGCTTAAATATTTTTAAAGTATCAAACATTAAAATATAGAGTTATGCTTTCAAAAACTTTTTTTTTAATTATTCAAAAACAAACTCCCAAGACACACCGTTTGAGTTCTGAACATCTTCTAGTGAGTTTCACCTTGAGCGCCTCAACACTTTTCTTTTTATTGGTTAGAACATTTTCTTGGACAATAATAGCATTCCCTGCTTGAAGTTAAGATTTGTATTACAAATCATTTTTTTAGTTCTTAGAATCTTCAAAGAACATTTCAGTTGACATTTCAAAGCTCAAAGATTTGTATTACAAATCATTTTTTAGTTCTTAGAATCTTCAAAGAACATTTCAGTTGACATTTCAAAGCTCAATAAGTAGTCAAAACCACGAAGAACAGTTAAAATTACCAACAAAAATAGATGTTACCATAAACTTAGAATTTGTTTGGTAAGACAAAAAAATAAGTAGTCAAAACCACGAAGAACAGTTAAAATTACCAACAAAAATAGATGTTACCATAAACTTAGAATTTGTTTGGTAAGACAAAAGAAAAAAGCTTTTAGGTTTCATCTCACAGTTATGAAAAAGTTCTGTTTGGTAACGCTATCTTAGCTTTTAGCTTTTAGGTTATTTTACTAGCTTTTAGTTTTTTTTTCCAAAAGTTATTTGAAGTAGCTTTTGAGCTTGTAGCTTTTAACTTATAGCTTTTAGCTTGTGACTTATTTTTTCATTTATACCTTTATTATTTTAACAAAATATTATTACACTTATTAGTTAAAATAATCTTTTATGTTATTTTATATCTATCAGTTAATGAAACAAATAATTTACCAAACATTTATGTTAGCTTATCAGCTATCAGTCACCAGCTATAAGCTACCTACTAGCTACCAGCTATCAGATAGTTTTACCAACAAAGTCTTTAAGTTTTTTTTCCACAAACGACTTGCTTATTCTTTTCAAAGTTAGTTTGAATGAAATAATTTTTTTTTTTAAAGTTATTTTGAATGAAAATAATTTGTTTTTTTTTTTAGTTATTTTGAATGAAAATAATTGAATAAAAATAATTTGTTTTTTTTAAAGGTAAATAGTAATTATATATATCTAATAAAAATGAGAAAAGAGGGATAAATCTAACATAGTATTGAAATAATGACACAAGAAGTAACAAAAACAATACCCCAGAATCCAAGTAAACAAGCTTAAAAAAAAGACAATTAAATACAAACACAAAAAATAACAAAATACACCATGAATCAAACTAAAAGAAATCCGCACTCCTTTGAATTACTAACCAATAGAGGACTGTTGGGTTAAGCAACTTAAACTCAAACTTATAACATTAGTCAATTCTAATGTGGCCTATTAATAATATCCTCTTTGCTAAGATCAAGGAGTGCATGCTAATCAGATTATCAATTTTATGATTGATCCGGAGGCGATCAGAACTCAAAAGTGGGCCAGCGTCTCTGAGCACAATGTTGATGGTGAGGAGAAAAGGGGTGTACCTGCAAGGCACTCCGACAATCAAGTAAGTATGAGCACATATATATTTTAGTGTTTAAAGGATTTGAAAATGTGTTACCGGACCCTCTCAAATGAGAGGATTTTTCAGTCGTGTTACTCGCATCAACGATCTCTCAGCACAACACAACCAACACAGAGGCATTAAGCACAAATACCCAAAT
Source organism: Vicia villosa (assembly GCF_029867415.1). Lineage (NCBI taxonomy): Eukaryota > Viridiplantae > Streptophyta > Magnoliopsida > Fabales > Fabaceae > Vicia > Vicia villosa. The sequence continues at coordinate 81,327,323 of NC_081181.1, read as the reverse complement.
GAATGTCAGCTCTAAATCTATCTATAGAATCTAGAAACTAACAAATAATCATATTAGATAAGGATTCGAGCAATATATGTCCGTAGCAACCCAAACCCCAAATACAGAGCAAAAATCTAAGATAACAATCGATAAAGATTTGTAAAGCAAATTAAATATAACGTCATGGGCAACAAATATACATGAGTTCAAAGTAAATAAATATACAAAATCCAACTAAGAGAGAATACACAAAGAGGAAGAGAAATGAACAAAAAATCCCCCGGTTTGTCAGCGTCGATCGATGATCAATCCACCCCGGATCATCCGTATGCAAGCCCATATTTTTTTCAAGCTCTCTCTACCAAAAAATGGTTGGTGATGGATTGGGGTTCAAAAATACCCAAAACATACCCTAAAAATCTGTTTTCCCTATTTATACACTTTGAAAACCGCCCAGATCGCGCTTAGCGCGCTAAGCCTGCTCAACATCAACTTGAAATTTTATTTTGGCCATAACTTGAGAACCGTAACTCTGATTTCAGTCCGATTTAAAGCGTTGAAAAACTTATTCAATGCTCTACCTAACAATGACTAAGTAAATACAAAATTGATGATTTTTATCATATTTGTTTTGAGCCTTATTTGTTGATGAATTGCTCAAAATCGGGCATTTGAAGCGGTGTCTTTGACACTTTATTGCTTATGCTCCAAATACGCATCAATACTTACAAAATGAATAGAAAACTACCAAACGGTAAATAGACAAATCGAAAAACTCGAAGAATACGTAATATGTACAAATATAACGAAACCATACACATTCAAGCACAATTTGAGGAAAAAGAGACGATAAGTGTCGTAAAACTATATACAAAAATAACTACAATTTGACACTTATCACATGTCTTAAGAATCTTCAAAACATGTTTTCCAAAACCTAATCTTCAGAACTTGGTCTTCAGAATTTTGATCTTCAGAGTCTTCAGAGCTATGTCTTTAGAGTCTCCAACATCTTGTTCTTCAGAAGTCTTCAAATCTTTGTCTTCAAAACTTCAGAACTTTGACCTTTAGAGTCTTCAGAACTACTTCTTTAGAACTATGTCTTCAGAGTCTTCAACATCTTGTTCTTCAGAAGTCTTCTTTGTCTTCATAATTTTAAAACCTTGATCTTCAGAATCTTCAGAACCACGTCTTCAAAGTCTGTTATATCCAGTGTCTGGCTTGTTCAGAGTTTACACACTAGACCCACTGTTAACGTACAAAATTGTTATCTAAACATACAACGCTTAGTTATCATCTAAAATCAAGGATAGTTGTAAAACCAATTTGTTCCAAAATATACGACCATTTTTTCTCATCTTTCGCGTACCATTGTGCTTTCGGTTTAGGTACAACGACGCCGACCACATTGGTCATAGTAATTTCAAAGGGACCATTTTGGACGGTGCTCCATACTTTCCTATTAATGGAATTAAGATGGATACACATACAATCTTTCTGATAGTCATAGTTTTTTCCATTAAAAATGGGCGCTCTATTATACGCCTCTTTAGGTTCGAAATCCATTATCTACTAAGCAATTTCGAAGCACAAGATAAACTGGTGTTTGTGATACCACTTGTTAGAAGATAGACCACGATCTAGAGGGGGGTGAATAGATCGCAAATGAAATTTCCTTATAAAAAATCCTGTTTTGAATAGTGTTTAACTATGGCATGTGAAAATAATCTCGGATCGACAACCGTTTATCCCGAACCGTTATCGAAAAGACTGGATGTGCGTTAACTGCTAGAACGAATACGTAAGATGATAAAAACAATCAATATATTTTCAGCGAATATGTTTGAAAAAAATACACGCTAGTAGTTAATTTCCAATGAAATAACGAACAAAAATTGACTAAAGCAATTTGTCGTACACTTGGTATGCAATCTATTCAAATCATATTTTTCTTTGATTTTGTTGATATGAGAAACCAATTTCAATCACATAGATATCAATCCACTCAACAAAAACAATTTTAAATATTATACGAAGAAATTATCTCTATTTAACGATTGCATAATCTACGTCAAGTAAACATAAAAGAGAGAGAGAGAGAGAGAGACAAATATTTGTTTAGGAAGTTCCCCAATCGGCCTCGCTATGGGTACGTCTGCCCCCAATTCCAAAGGAATTGAGATAATGAAAATTAACCTTTGCAAATGTAGTTTACAAGAGAAAAAGTGGCAATCCAACCCTCCAAACCCTATATTAGATGTTGATCACAGCTTCTTCTCTTCCCTTGATCTTGAGCTCGATCAAGTAACCCGATACTTTCAATTTGATTCTCTGTTTACCGTTACTCCTTTGACAAAACCCTTTCTTCGAAGCTTTCATTCGACAGAATCCAAATTGCAAACATATCGTGACCCAAGATTACCAAAATGATCCCCTCAGTTACCTTTACTCCTTTGAAAGAAACGTCTTTCTTCAAAGCTTTCACTCGGCTGAATCCAAATTGCACAATCTTGTGAAAAACTCCTAAATCAATCTTTGATCTTGGAAGAAAACCCCAAATGGATTTATCTTGAATCCCCTAAAGAATTCTCAACCCAATTTTGTACAACAATCCTAAATTGGACCTTATCAACTTAAATCTAGATGGCATCTAACAAAAATGATTATGTGTAATTGTTGTGTTAATGCATAGAGAGAATTTGAAGATGATGAGCAATGCTTTGTATATTTCTAGTTTCAATACTTTGAAATGATGCATGAGTGTGTATATATATGTGTGGTGTTAGGAAGCAATAACAAAAACAAGGGAGTCGACCCATACGAGTTGGGAGTCGACTCCAAGAAGCCCAATTTTTTTTGAAATAAATTGCTTCGGTAGGTGTCGACTAATTCGAAGAGGGAGTCAACTTCTAGGAGTTAGGGAGTTGACCCATGTTGCTTGGGAGTCGACTTCAAATGGACAAAAAGTTTTTGAGGATTTTTTCTTTAGTATGAGTCGACACATAGCTCGTGGGAGTCGCCTCCTTTGTGCTTTGTGTCGACTCCAAAGGACTGAGAGTCGAACCATCCTTGACAGAAACTTTTCTTTTCATTTTGTTTAAGAGGGAGTCAACTCCTAACACGGATGAGTCGACTCCAAACATGGTTTTTCATGAAAATTGATATTTTTCACATTTTAAACTGGTCCAAAAGTTTTTGACATGTTCTATAAATGTCCTAAGATGAGAATGCATCCAGGACATAGAAATATAAGGTACAATGTACAAATACTACATATTACCTAATTTTGACATCATTCAAAACTTATAAGACAAGATATTCCACTCACATCAAGAGGTAGAATGACGATTGCAAAATTTTCTTTTGTGTTTATTAAAGGTATTTTCATAAATTTCTCTTGAAGAAGAACAAAGGAATCTGACAAAAAAGAACGCATTTTCTCTATAGCCAAATTTTAACTTATAAGAAAATGTTTTAGTTAAGCGTGAAACCCAGTAAATAGAATGAAAGGGGAAAACCTAATTTATTAATACATAAATGCTTTGAAGCACCGAGGTCTTAAATATAAAATAATAAAAGTTATGCAAAACATGAGTTTGAAGATTCCACCAGAAGATGTTTTTGATGATCTTGATGGTTGTAGAACTCATGGAAATCTTTGTGGTTTAATGTCTTTAAGAAAGTGATCACTCATGAAGATGTGTGAACCAATTCTCGTGTCAAGCAATTCAAAGAGATGGAAAATCGAAAGTGCGATTTCATTCTCTTTAATGTGGGAGATCTCAGAGTTATTTGGGATAAAACACTTAACAAAGAATAAATATTGGAAAGCTCCGATTTATCCTCTAGAAATTGGTTATTCACCTGCTTAGTAAATTTGTTTTATATTTACTAACATGTTTGCTTGTGAAAATATATCGCTTTCCTAATATAGTAATGAAGTATGAAGTATAAAGTTCTAGTTTGGGATTTCTGCCACAGTCAATAATGGTGAGTACGTACAATTGCTATATCGCCATTAGCAATAAACTCCTTAACACGGATAATTAGGTCCATACGTTTTATACCATTATCCTCCGTACTTGTCGACCTTTATCTCTCGTTAATATAATTTTGCACTGGCTTCGAATGAGCCTGATTGCTTTGTCCCTCTTCCAACCATTCTGTTGTTGTCTACCTCCATCGTCATTGCAGTCGCCACTAGCAGTAGCATCGTCATCATCACCAACGACAACAACGTCACATGAATTGTGTGCTCAATCGGTAAAAAGTGAATGAATCTTTCTCAATCCTAAGTGTTGGGATATTTATATAGCTAGCTCATGAATCGACTCATAGCTGTAAAATCGCTTCCATCCCAACTGTTTGGCTAGAACGTGGGAATTGGGAGACTTAATTCTTCCCCATTATAAAATATGCATTTTTAGATATAACATTATTTTTCCGTAAAAGAAAAATGTATAAAATTATGATAGTTCAACGGTGTAAGAAAGTAAAATAAGACAGTACATAACAAATGAGATAACAAATGAGGTTATAGATAACCCGGCCCATATATTCAGCCCAAAGAAAAACCCTAAGAAAGAGAACATAAACCAGAAAATCCCCTAAACACAACTCGCCGTGAATTGCATCCATCTTCCCCAAGCAGCTGAGACGAGACCAGAGCCAGCCGCATTTCTCAAGGTACCGTTGCAGATTGCTTTAAAATCTTCCAATCCTTCTTAATCAAATAGCTTGTATCATTGTTTAATTGTATTTGCAGTAACAGGGGAGACAACATGGCTTACGCTGCACCAAAACCCACTAAGCCCGGTTTGGAAGAATCCCAAGAGCAGATCCATAAGATTAGGATCACTCTCTCTTCCAAACACGTCCAGAATCTCGAAAAGGGTATAATTATTTTTAATGTTAATCTTATAAATGTGCTATTTTACTCTAATTGTTTGAAACCCTAGTATAATTGTTGTTTTAGTTTCTGATTAGTGATTTTTTATCTCTCGAACTCATTGCATTTTTTGTTATGATAGTTTGCAGTGACTTGGTTCGTGGTGCTAAGGACAAGCGCCTTAGGGTGAAGGGACCAGTGAGGATGCCAACAAAGGTCCTTCACATTACCACCAGGAAGTCACCCTGTGGAGAAGGTAGTGTTTTAATTTAATTTTGTATCCACTACTTTATTTATGGAGTTTAATACACATGCTTGGGTTTTTAAAATTTTCATCCATTGCTATACATTTAATACATTTAATTTGGGTAAGATTTTCAGCAATTGCTATACCATTAATTTATGCAGTATGAACTTTATAACAAGATTAGACAATCTATAAAATTCAGATATCCTTCATTTAGAATTTTACATAAAAATCAGAATATGGTCTGATTATGAACCTAACTGGTTATCTATGCATTTTCTATACAAATGGTGAAAGTTTTTTTGAAGGGAGATTGAATTTAAAGGATATGTATTGCATGTATTCATTTGTGATATTTTGGAAATTTGAAGCTGGTCTTTAATGTGCACCATGTGGTTGGGTTGTGCATTGCTTTAGTGTGACAATACATGGTTGTATATAATTAGTGTTTATTTGCCAAGTCTTTATTGTACCAAATCTTATATCAAGTATCTTTATTCACATATACTATTTGTTTTTGTTTAACATTTATTTGCACTCTTTAAGTAGAATTTGGGAAGTGGGTAGAGGGAAGTCTCTGCATAAACTATTTCTTTACACTTTATTTGAGGTCATGTTTAATTAAGCTGAAATCATTTAATCTGTTATATTATTTGTTAAATTGTTATTGTGAGTTTCTATGTTTTGAACCCTGGACATCTTTTCTCCATTCTCCTACGGTATCTTTTAGCTTCCTAGCATTAGTTCATTCAAAATAAGCCCTTTGAAATACTCCTTTTCTTGGGTACCTCAATTGTCATCATCAGGCCAATGTCAGTTTGTTTCTTCACATTGATTCATTTTTGTTCAATGATAATCTGCTCTGCGAGCTGGTGCTATGATAAAAAATAAAGTCTACATAACCCTTTCTTGTATTTCAATTGTCATGACTGTGTCAACGTCTTGCTGGAATGACAAAATTTTCAGTTTGAGTGAATTTGATTATACATTGTGTTGATGATCTGTTTTATTGTTAAGGTACAAACACATGGGACAGGTTTGAGCTGCGAGTGCACAAGAGAGTCATTGACCTCTACAGTTCACCTGATGTGGTCAAGCAGATTACCTCCATCACCATTGAACCTGGTGTCGAAGTTGAAGTTACCATTGCCGATGCTTGATTTTGGCATTGAAGTTTTTTGTTTAATGCATTCTAGTTTTATATGTAATTTAGCCTCGTGGCTAAGCATGTATCATGTTGAAAATTTTGAAGTTGATTATTTATGTTAGGTGCTCGACTTCTAATTTCTTTTGTTTGGACTTCTAATTTCTTTTGTTTGGACTTCTAATTTCTTTTGTTTTATGGTTAAATGCCATGAGAAATGTCATGATGAAGAAATCTTTCCTATTAAATATTTTCAAGTTTTGGTTAAAATTGCATTAAAGTTTTCCTCTTCTATTAGTAATATAATAATAGAGTAAAATGTTTTTATAGTCTCTGTTGGGTAATGTCTCTGGTTTCTTTTTTGAGCTGGGCTATTATTTTTATTATTATTATATTTTTTAACATCAAGGAAACAGATATTTTTTTATAAATGAATTTAGGGTGATTTATATTTAGAATCACACCGCCTTTGAATTGTTTTTCTTTTTCTTTTCTAGATTAAGATTTTAAAATCGCTAATTCAGTTTTACAACCACTCAGCCTTTTTTTGGTGTTGTAATTCAATTACATTTTGATGAAGAGGTGTTGCTGTTGGGTTTTGGAGGTAGGTTTTGTGGCTTCGAACTGATAAGAACCTTAAACAATAGGGGGAAATTTTGAATAATGAAGCAAGTAGAAGAGGAGGAAAATCATATGGGTTGTTATGTTATATATTATGTTTTTTCATGAAAATAAAATGTGTTTAAGTGTGTTTGAATCTCGATATTTTATTTCTAATTAAATTAAATAGTAGCATTCAACATAAATGAAATTCAAACATTGTGTTTTTAAAAACATAATGGCTCTCATGAAGATTAACTCATCACTTTCGACACATCCTCAATTGCAAACCGAAGACTAGAACACCACATCCTTGATATCCTTCAGATTGACTGAAGATATAGAATGACACCAAATTAGAATGAGTTGGACTGACTGAAGATATAGAATGACACCAAATTAGAATGAGTTGGACGAAAGTTAACACTGATGGATTACATAGAGATAATGGATTGCAATTGCATAGAGATAATGTTTTAGTAGGATGAGTTGTGTTGGAGCAAGTTAAAAACTTGCTACGAACATCAATGGTGAATAGTAAATTTGGAGAAGATGAAGTGGAATAGAGTAAATTGAGAAAGAGAGAGAGATAGATAATTGAGGAGAAAATGTTTATTCACAATGGCAATTACACTCAAAACAAATTTTACAATGAGTTTATATAATGCTCTAACACATAACTAACAAAACTGAACACAACATAACAGCCTGTTAATTTTTAAAATATCGCGCCAGAAACAGGTTTCCATATATGGGGAAACCGGTTTCCACTACTATAAACAGAATTTCAGAACCAGCCCAGAAGCACTTCTCCAATAAGCTGTTTCTTTAAAATAACTTCTAAAGGCATTCATCTGCACTTGACTTATTTCTACTTCCATCACACCACCTTAAGTCAAGTGCTTAACATTCTTCATGCCCAATCTCCTCAATAGCTTCTTGAAAATTCGATACCGCTTTCGTCAACAAGTCTGCAACTTGTTCTTCACTTCTGCAGTATCCAAACCTCAAATGGCTTGCACTTACCATATCCCTTAAGTAGTGAAAACACATCTCAATATGCTTGCTTCTCCCAAGTGCAATGGGATTTTTAACAAGATTTATAGCTGAAATATTATCAACCAACAATGTGACAACACTATCAAAGCTGCTGCCCAGCTCCTTCAGCAGGTTTCTAAGCCACACCGCTTGGCACGCACACAATGACGCAGCGATATACTCAGCCTCACAAGACGAGACTGCAACTACCGGTTCATTTTTAGAACACCAAGAAATTGGTGCTCCGCCGAACATAAAGACATATCCCGCCGTAGACTTTCTATCATCTTTATCTCCGCACCAAACTAGAATCGGTATAACCAAGTAATTTGCATTTACCACCATTATTCGTTGCGGGAAAGAGAATTCCACAACCAAGAGTTCCTTTAATGTATCGAAGGATCCTCTTAATTGCAGCCAAGTGTGATACTTTAGGCTTCTCCATGAACCTACTAGCAATACCAACACTAAACGCCAAATCAGGCTGCGTATTACACAAGTACCTCAATGATCCAATTAACCTTCTATATTGTGTTGGATCCACATCTTGTTCATCTTCAGTCTTGGAAAATTGTAACCTTGCTTCAGCTGGTGTTATGGACGCATTACAATGCTCCATATCAAATCTCTTCAAGATGTCTAACACATACTTCCTTTGATGCATAAGCAGCCCCACCTTTTGACTTGTGGAACTCTATGCCAAGAAAGTACTTCAATACACCAAGGTCACTCATCTCAAACTCTTCCATAAGTTCACTCTTGAACTTTGTGATGTTTGATTCATTGCTGCCCGTGATCAACAAGTCATCAACATAGAGGCAAAGTATGATAACATCTTTGCTCGCATCCAATTTCACATAAACACCATGTTCGGATACACACTTCTTGAAGCCTATGTCAAGTAAGAAACCATCAATGCGTTTGTTCCAAGCTCTCGGAGCTTGTTTCAAACCATGAAGCGCTTTCTTCAATTTGTAAACTCTATCCTCTTGATTCTTCACAAAAAAACCGGGTGGCTGTCCCACATACACTTCTTCTTCAAGAGGACCATTCAAGAAAGAGGATTTCACATCCATTTGAAAAATTAACCAATTTTTGTTATTCGCAATAGCAACAACCAGCCGTATGGTTTCCATTCTAGCTACTGGTGCGAACACTTCCTCAAAGTACATCCCTTCACGTTGCAAAAATCCCTTCACCACTAGTCGAGCCTTATACTTGACTATTTCGCCTTTTGGATTTGCTTTTACCTTATAGACCCGTCTCACACCGATTGGCTTCTTTATTTCCGGCAAATCAACCAACTCCCAAGTATTGTTTTTCTCAATCGATTCCAGTTCTCCTTTCATCGCACACACCCACTTTGGATCGCTTAATGCCTCTTCCGTGCTAACGGGCTTGGATTCGGCCATAAGTGCAAAGTGAATGAGATCACCATCATTGTTGATCTCGTTGTCGTGGAACACTTCACAATCTTGGAGCCTTTGAGGCATACCCCTCCTCATTGTTGGTCTTTTGCTGGATTATGCATTATCGACGTTTTCGAAATTGATCGGATGCTGTACAAAATCTGCAGAAACATGGGAATCAAAATTTATTTCAGGAAACCAGTTTCCATTTGGAGGGAAACCAGTCACAGGAGCTGCAAATCGCGAGGGAAACCGGTTTCCTTTTGGGGGGAAACCGATTTCTTCTACTAAAACTCCAATTTTCCTGTTTTCAAACAGCCGCATCTCGTCCACGATTACATCTCGACTAACCATTATCTTCTTGCTACTCATATCAAACAACTTGTTGCCTCCGGTAGGATGATAACCAACAAGTATCAACATCTCACCCTTGTCATCTAGCTTCTTTCAAAGTTGACCCGAAATGTGTGGAAACGCAATCGAACCAAAAACACGTAAATGACTCGAGCTTGGTTTATAACTAGACCATTCTTATTTTGGAGTTATTGTGCCAAGCTTCTTATTTGGGCACCTATTTAACAAATAGGCGGTTGTAGAAACGGCCTCACCCCACAACTCTTTCGGTAGACTTTTTCTCTTTAACGGACCATATTCATTATTGATCGATTTTTATTCTCGGCAACACCATTTTGGTGAGGCGTATAGGGTGGAACAACCTCACACACTATGGCCTCATCATCACAATAATTCCCAAACTCACTTGAGGTATACTCACCTCCACCATCGGTTTTGAGAATTTTCAACTTGTGACCACTTTGCCGCTCAACCATGGGTTTAAACCGTTTGAACACATCAAACACCTCATCCTTTCTCTTAATAAGATAAATCCATAGCTTCCTACTGAAATCATCAATAAACATGACAAAGTAATGATTTCCACCATATGAATTGACTTGCATCGGTCCGCAAACATCCGAATACACCACCTCAAGGTGATGGTTGGTCCTATGACCAGCATCCTTTCTAAAAATAGCCTTGTGTTGCTTCCCTTGAACACACTCATCACACATCTCAGCTGGAACAATAATCCTTGGCAGCGCAGTCACCATACGGTTGTTGTACCCAAAAATTTTCCCTCTTATAATTATAAATGTCATTTTATTTCGATTAAGTGACATGGCACATTTGGTATTAATTTGAGGGTAAAAGGTACAAGAGCGAGAGGTCCCGGGTTCGAATCCCACATCTAACATTTTTCCCTTTTATTCGTTTCTAACTTTAGTCCTAACTTTATTTTCATTTATATTAAATAAAAACACAAACAATTTCTAACAATTCTCTACCCCTTTCCACCTCATTCTCTCTCACGTACATATTATGAACACAATCCTAAAACCTTCTTTCACCAAACTAACATTCATTGTATAATTTTTTTCAAACCTCTTTCAATTGCAAAGCCATTAACATTCATCAACATCACCTTTCCTTTAAATAACATTGTTCTTCATTGTTCCTCACAAATTTCACAACTATTACATAAACACAATACCATGATTATCGCTTTTTTTCTCATAGTTTTTTTTCTCTTCAAACCAATTAACACATCACTCAAGTTTTTTTGCAGGAAAAGATGAACAAAAAACAAATGTTGTCCGCCGAGAATCTAACACCAACGCGCAGCTCCGATCCCGATCAACACCTCTCAACTCGCTGTCGAATCCTCCATCGATTCCCTTTTCCACTTTTTTTCCATTCTTTTTATATTTTCTATTTAAGTAACTTCTAATTATGTATTTAACCATTAAAATCATTAACAAATTAGGATTAGGGTTAATTAACCAAATACATATTTTTTGCTTCTAATTTTTAACTTAATTAGCTCTAATTTAATTAGGTAGGACACTCCATTTAATTATTTTCATAAATCATAAAAAACACAAAAATATTAGTTCTAATTTGATTTGATTTTTTTCCCTAACATTAATTTTATTTGATTAGATTTAGGATTTGATTGGATTTAATAAGTAGAATTAATTTACAATTTAAAATTTAATTATATTAGATTAGATTAGATTTAGTAATTAGAATATTTTTTTATAAAAATAATTAGATTCAAGTTTTATTGATTTTATTTTTAACATAATTTTGATTGATTTAGTAACTAGAATTTGATTAGATTTTTTAGATTTAATAATTAAAATCAATTAGAGATTTAATTAAATTAGATTTAATTTATATATAATTAGATAATTAGATTTATTTTCATTAATTAAATTATATTTAGATTAACATTAACAAGTAAATATTTTTTTAACCCTAAATCTTTCCCTTCTTTTTTCATATTTTCTTGACTTTTCAATTCATCCACTATTTGAATTTACTCGCATTATATTTTACAAATTATGTAACTGCCTACGGGATGTAATAGTTTAATTAGGACTTTTATTTTCCGCATTTTATTTTCTGCAAAGGTTTTACAATTATGTATCTCTCTTGAAGCCATGTAATAGTAATTAGGATTTATTTTCCGCACTCCCCCAGTTTTTTGGTTATATAATCCCCCATCCCGAAGCCCTGTAATAGCATAGATTTACTTTTCCGCATTTACTTTCCGCACCCTTATAACTGCTATAAATTGTTTAGATGTATGTTAATAGGATTGTATGGCAAGACTAAAATTGAACATAGAATAACCCTAATTTTTCAGGATTAAATAAATCAATCACTTTTGTTCACACACTCACCTTTAGGGTAATCCTCTCTTATGTTGCCTTTCGACGAATGATAGTCAAGTCCCTCGAGCGTAGGGATACCTTAGAAAATGTTGCCTCCGAATTAAATCATCATAAAGGTCATAGTCCCTTCGATGTTGCCAACGATATAAATGATTTTGTCCCTCGATTTAATGATGATAGTCCCTTCAAAAGCTAAGGTATCCTTACTTGCTGTCTTTTATGACTATTCACATCCAATGCACAAGACTTCCTACCCTCTTTATGGTATGGATAACCCCTATGACTATTCGATGAACCTTTGATGTCCCTTACATCCAATGAAAGGACTACCTGCCTAACAATTGGTATGGATAACCCCTTTCCTAAAAACGAAAGACTTTAAGAACAAGATACACCTTACGAACTTAGGGTAGGTAGCTCCTGATTGCTTGATCAACTCAAAAACAATTCAAGATACTTTTTACACCCCCTCTTTTCAAAACAATTTTCCAAGACCATACTTTGTATACATTCATACGAGAATCATTACAAAGTTAAAGTTCTTTTACAAACTGTGTTTCTAAACACACACTACACTCTTTTCAAAGAATTCAAATAAAAAGTAAGCTAAGCAATTAAGAGCCCATGGATAACCATGGATACAAAGGGTGCTCATACCTTCCCTTTGTGTAACCTACCCCCCGAACTCAATCTCTTTCAAAAAGGTCTTTCCTGTTCTTTTAGCCTTTCCAATTGGATAAAATAAAAGTCGGCGGCAACTCTTGCTATCCGCACATTTAAAAAAGTCAGTTCTCCCGTCGTATTACAGAACTGGAGACTCTGCTGGGGATTAAATAAAAATAGGGGTTACCTTAGAGTTTAGATCACTTTAAATGTTTTTAATTGTTTGATTTGCTTGATTCATATTTCAAGGGCTGTTTAGGTATATTGCTTGTGTGAAAGATCCTACACCCGGATCTAGTGTACCTTAGGTAAATGGCAATAGACCAAGGAGACTGTACGGCGTATACTGAGATGGTTGATATGGAGGCCATAGTTTGTGCAAAACTTGGGTTGGTACTGATGCTCCTTGGGACCCGACTCGAGGAACGTATCAGGCTGCCGTATGGTGTCATTAGCACTAACTCACTTTTAGAACCCTAGTTGAATTTGACTTTGGTTATTAGGAAGTAGTGAGATAGTCGACTTTGGTTTCGACTAGAGATTGGTTGATACTCGATACTACACTCATTGAGGTCGGACTCTTGGACGTTTTGGTTGGCGAAGCGATTGCCAAACTGAAATAGAGCCTTTAAGAAAGATCGGTGATATCGAGATTCCCTAGAACCCGATTACTATTTTTAGGACAGGTTGAACCAACTAAACTTCAGTGGGAAGGGTATTTACCTTTAGACTTCATGCAAGCCTTTAAACCTAAGGACACTTGTGTGACTTGCTTGTTTGTTATCTAACCACTTGATTTCCTTGCAGGTTTTATTTGTAGGACTTACTTGTCCATACTATCTTATGCTTTTACATAACATGTTGACTAACCTTTTTCAAGGATCTTAGGGATTTATGGCGCATAATTTCAAGGTACTATGGAAGGACTATCAAGAGCCTAAATTTCTATCAAGGGGCAAGAGGATTTATTTTCCTCTAGCCAGGTGCTTTTCAAACTCGAAAGTACAATAAACTTCTGTCAAGGGGAAAGGGGATTTATTTTCCTCTAGCCAGATGCCTTCAAACTCAAAGGCACAGTTCCTATCAAGCGGCAAAATGATTTATTTTCCTTTAGCCATATGCCTTCAAACTCAAAAGTACCATACCCCGAATCATAGGCTATGACCCACTGGATATGGTGAGCTTGATTCTTATAGAAGGACGTTCGAAGAAGAAAGTCAAATGTGTTCAGACAAAGCTGCAGCCAATTTCAGTTTTAATGCTGCAAACTTAACAACGAGTTTCTCATCTTTTTCCTCAAATACCTGAATCTGGATGCTTACAACTCCTGTGTGGCTTCGTCGGTATCTTCCCCTAGGAGTAATCTGCAGTTTTAGATTACAAAATTTTGGTTTGTTTTCCACTCTAGGGCACTTGGTCAGTCGACCGATGATCGTCAGCCATTCCGAGACAAGGCTCAAGACCTGATTGATGCAAAGGCTATCATCATTCTTACTTGAAGGCCAGATTTGAAGTTCTCTTTTGACTCAATGGATCTTTTGAAGCAATAAGTCCATACGGAGAAAATCTCCTCAACGCTGGCAATCTCTATATCGTCATGCATTTTCATGCGTAATCTTTTTTGTTTTAATTCAATATTGTTTATATGGAATACTTGTTTGTTTTTGAACTATAATAATGATGCATTGGATGTTTATCTCAAAAAAATTCATTCGCTCTCGCTCTAACGTTTTTTTCTTTTGCTGGTGATACCAAACTCTCGGTGCAAAAGCATGGTAACTCCGAAGGGAGGATGACGGACATATAATATCCATAACCTCAAATGGCGTGCTTTCAAGTAAAACCATGTTGATGATATACATGCATTGTTTCAATTCCTAAACAGTGGAGATATAAGGATGATAAACCCTCGTTATCCCCCTTGAGCCTTAAAGTAGGAGTTTATTTTTCTATACGAAAAAACCCTCGCATTTAACCCAGGGGCAGGGTAGTGTTCAGTTAACCTGGTTGAGCATTCAAAATTCATCAGGAGAACGCATCTAAGGATACAACAATGGTTATCCTTCAAAAGGTTGAGAAAAGTCAATTCCACAATAATTATCCCTCATCAACCAAGAAATGAGGCAGTCACTATCTCTCCAACGAATCGAAGACATCTCAGGATCATACAACTTGTTCAAAAAAGAAAAATGAACCGAAAAAAAGAGAAAAGAAAGCCCGCTAAGTCAACAAACTTGAAAACAAGTGACTTAGAAAAAAATCAGGGCATCCCGCTGGACTGCAAACCTGAAACTCAAAAGAATTTGTCCAGGCAAAAGTTAGGGAAAAATAAAAGGATTGCGAAACAAAAGATCCTTAACAAAAGAACAAAGTCGTGTGATCAGACACCAAATACAAAAGGTAAGTGACTTCCCTGTCCAAACACCTCATCTATTCCTCAATCGTCTCAAATTCCTCTTGAAGGATGAATGCTCGCATCGAGTTAACAAAACCTAGGTTGGAGAACATCACGAAGGGGGTGGGCACCAAATATATTTTGAGCCTAAAAATCCTTTTTCTAAAAACCGTGAACCTGGCCACGTTACAACCCTCAAAAGTCCTAATTGAAGCAGGGTTAATTCAAAAGCATACTGCAACGAGAAATACGGTAAACTGACTCCTAGGAGTTTTGCTAAGAGCTTGAGTTGGTACCACACCACCTTTCACAAAAAAATCGATGCTTTGACATCGTTTCAAAATTTTTTTTCTTTAAACTTCAAGACAAACATGAACTTTGCATTAGAATTATATTTCTCATACTAAACATTCTTTGCATATGAACAAGTACTTAACATCAGGAAAGCTTCCATCATGAGCTGCAGATGAAAAGTTTAATCCTCTCAAGGGACAAGTTGTCTTCAGAATTCCGTTGAGTTCGAGCAAGAATATCTCAAATTCTGATCACCCTCAAGGGCACAAAAGCGGTCGAAATACCCCGTTAAGTAAATGTCCAATTCATCTGGGGCAATCAGGTCAAGATTCAAAGGATCTATCAAAACTGATGGACAACCAGGAGCATTCACCCAAGCATAGTTGAAACTACCTCCGACCCAGATCAATCAGGGGCATTGTTCCTAAGTTCATGATACTGGGGCATGTTGCTTATAATAGCACAAATCTCAGGAAGCCCTCCCGACAGGCATCCTTTAGAAGTGGTCCGAAAAGCAGAAATATTTTCTACGACTGACCCAGTTGGCTAAAACGCCAATATGGACAAGGGGCATGACATGTTATTGTCCAATTCATCAGGGGAAGTCAAGTCAAGATTCAAAGAATCTCTCAAAGACGCTGAAAAATCAAGGATTTATTTTCCCCGCCAAACACTGCTACAATTTGCTGCCGTCATTAACGGCATTTTGCATTCATACATCATATACCTCATGGCATATGCATAACATTCTCATTCATTTCAAAAACAGTCATCATACAATTCATACATCATGACATTGCATAAAACTAATGTTGTTTTTTTTCCAGTTTATTTCTACAATCAAATGAACATTATATTCTAGATATAGGGCAGAGATAATCAACTCAGTAATTTAATTTTGACGCTCATTCTAGATACAAATTTAGTTCTGATATTTAGTTTTGGGTATTCTCCAGTGATAGTTCAGAGATGATCATGACAGTGATTTAGTTCTAATACTTAGTTCGGGGTATTCTCCAGAGATAGTTAAGAGATGATCAAGATGCAAATTTAGTTCTGATACTTAATTCTAGGTTTTCTCCAGAGATAGTTCAGAGATAATCAAGATAATGATTTAGTTCTGACACTTAGTTTTGGGTATTCTTCAAAGATAGTTCAGAGATGATCAAGACAGTGATTTAGTTTTGACACTTAGTTCTAGGTATTCTTCAGAGATAGTTCAGAGATGATCAAGACAGTGAATTAGTTCTAATACTTAGTTCCGGGTATTCTCCAGAGATAGTTCAGAGATAATCAAGATAGTGATTTAGTTTTGATAGTTAGTTCTGGGTATTCTTCAGAGATAGTTCAGAGATGATCAAGACAGTGATTTAGTTCTGATACTTAGTTTCGGGTATTCTCCAGAGATAGTTCAGAGATAATCAAGAAACCTCTCAGATATAATCAGGCCGAAGATTCATTCTAACGACTTTTTACTTTCCAAACCTCATCAAACAACTAATCGACTCTAACAAGAAAGTATTCTTCTTCAGATATGTTTAAACGAAATACTCGCTCTGATATTCTTCTCTAGATATGGTCCAACGAAGGACTCGTTCTGACATTCTTCTCCAGATATGGTCCAACGAAGGGCTCGTTCTGATATTCTTCTTCAGATATGGTCTAGCAAATGACTCGTTCTGACACACTCCTTCAAATACAATCCAGACGAAGATTCATTCTGATAAACATTCCTATCAAGCTCTCGCCACGTTAGTCCCTCGGCAGTGATGCACACCAAGCTCCAACTTATTACATTAGTCCCCGAGCAGTAATAAGTTATCTCATTATTACATTAGTCTCCTAGCGGTAATATGAAGCTACATCTCTTTGGTACGTTAGTCCCTTTGCAGTAACCAAAATCTATTCCTATCATGTTAGTCCCCTGGCAATGATATGTTACATCAGTCCCCTGTCTGTAACCCGAATCCTTCGTATCATGTTAGTCCCCTAGAAATGATGTTATCCTTTGTTGGCAACGTGCAGGTAACAATGAGGAGTATCTATTTACCGTTAGTAGCTCGAGTTGGTGTCCATTTCTCTGATACATAGCACTCGGGGGATTGACTCTTGTGTTGTTTTCTATTGTCATGTTTAATTTGGATTATGATTTGCTTTTGTTGAAGTTGTTTAGTTGTTTTATTTATGTTGACAAAGATGCTAATTCTCAGAAGTTTATGAGTTTGTGAATTCCGCTTCATTATTTCTAAAGTTGATTTGGTTATGAACTCTCCCTTTTGAGATATGCTATGTATATGTTTAATGAGCTTGTAATTGTTATGTTTTAAGTTGATAATTTGATTCCCCATGTTGTTTTGAGATTTTTGTACTCTGATTTTCATATAAACCATTAGATAGATTTGGGGTGTTACATTAGTGGTATTGGAGCCTGGTTGGTCTGTCCGACCAAGTTGTTGAGTTAGTAGTGTGGTTTAACAGTGGAATACTATTTACATATATTTCCTTAATACGTGATATGTGTGTGAAACATTGTCAGTGCTTTCTCGTTTTCCTAATCATTTGTCTGCAGGAGTTTGTTTGAAACAAGTGGGGGAGAAGCTCGTGCTTCACTGAGATGGTTCAGGTGTGAATAGTTGGTTCAGTGTTGAGTTACCATTGCGTGTGATGTTGATGTTTCGGATGGTGATAGAAGGATAAGTTTCTATGGGTTTTGTTGTTGGAACTACATAAGAGATTGTTGGATGTCATCGTTGTTGTTGGGTGTATGTGAATTGAAATTCCGAATCGAAACTCAAATGTATGAGTAGTTTTGTGAAAAGGAATGGATCCTTGATATTTTGAAGATGGATTTCTGGAAAATTATTGTGTCTCTTGAGTTATAAGAAGAATGGGGCTTTGGAAATGTGTTAGAATTATTGTTTTATGGTTCTAAATTATTATCATATGTTAGGTGTGAGTGAGTAAGTGTTTATTTCATGAAAGGTGGCTGAATTGGTTGGACTTTAGTGAAAAATTAGTATGAACCCGAGGGCTGTTCGTAGGAATTTTTCTGGTTTTAGGGAAACTTCAAAAATTCCTAACTTTTGACTCGAGTATATGTTTGACCCACCGTTCGAAGCTGGGAGAAGCTCATACAATTTAATTTCTTGGAAAAATGGTTTTTTGTTCAGAAAATGAATTAAATCAACTATATCTATGAGACTTTAAGGTGACAGGGTATGATGTCGGTGTTGCAATTTTTGGTAAATTTTGGAGATTCATAAATTTTGGACTGTAACTCCGTTTTGGTCGTCGTTCGAAGTGTTAGGAAGCTAGCGCGATGTTCTTTTCAATAAGTAATAATTTCAGTACTTGGAATCGATTTCAATGGTACATGAGACGATCACCGAGCGACTTAGATTATGGATTGAGGAGACGAGAAGCTTTATGAGTTTAATTAATTATTATTGCAGTTTGTTTGGGACGAGGTCAAGTATGATATATTGTTGATGAATGGATTGAAGGAAGTAGAGGTAATGGTATTATTGAGATTATGATTAGGATGAGATACGGATGTGAAAATATATGGATCCTCGATGTTGTGAGGTTTAGGGGAAAACCAAGGATTTATGAACGTTGTTGAAGTTCTCTACACGGATACATACTTCAATTTGAGCATAATGAATTATAATGTATTGGGTATACTATCATTCCTTGAGTTATAAGGAACTTAGCGTTGCGTGATGCTGAGTGAGTGTGAAGTAGACCGTGTAATATGTTGGACGGTGGTGCCTCATTGACAAGATCGAATGAGAAGGAAGTTGTGGAAAGAATTGTAAAACTCAAAGGAGATTATTGGATTATGGTGCTTTAGGTGACTTGATTACGAGTTCTAAGAGAACGCTATTATAGTTTAGTAACCATGGTTTATACTCCATTATGATTGTCGGCTATCTATTGACAAATTGAGGAGCTGATCACCCTTAATCTCTTGTTGATAGTAGACGAAATCGTGATTGGATGGTATAGACGTATCTTGATAGATTGATAGTGCATATAGTGATGAATGTTATGATGTGAAGATAGTTGATCTCTGATCAGTATGAATTAATAGAAAGTATCCATGAAAAAGTTGAGAAGTAATGAACAAGTCGAAAAAGATGGTTTATAGGCGAGATATCATCGCAAGGTGAAGGATTGGGAATATAGAGTGAACAACGATTTTATGGTGGATGTTAAGGGATGTCCTTATGGTTATTAATTGATGGTAAGTTATACGCATATTCGTTGAGTTAAGATGTTAAGTTGACGTTATAGTGATTTTGTTTATGTTGTCATGATATTGTTGTTGGTTAATGTAAGGAAGAAGTGATATTTCATACTATGACTGAGTTGAGTATGCTGGCTATGTTGATGTCACTATAAGAGTGATACGACGAGGCGAAGAGGGAGTGGTTGGTGTTTGTTGAATATTGGCATGTACAATTATGGGAATAAAAGTACGCAAGTGTTCTGGTGTTGAGAATGTGGTTAATACGATAATGATGTGGCGTTGAACACCCAAGTATAAGAGGGTTATGATTGTTACTACCTTAAAAATCTATATGTCAAGGTATTGCTGAGCAGTGATGATTCTGTTGCTAAGTTAATGAGGTGAGATTATATCTCCATGTAAAAGCGTGTTGTAGTTGTTGCTAC